>NC_136635.1:26779606-26917809 GCF_949748355.1 Melanostigma gelatinosum
AACAAGTGGGAGGGAACAGCAAGAGAGATTGTACATTAGAGCAGCTTAAGGAGAGGTCAAAACAGAATGAAAGAATAGGAGGAGAGAGAAGTAGCTGATGGATGGTGAGTCCTTTTAGTCTGCACTTGTCCTGGTTTGAGAAATGTTTTTCATTTTAGCTGCAAAATCACTAATCCATCATGGTCACTAGTCATCATGGACACTAGTCCATCATGTAATTCCATTATATTAAACTCAATTGGTAAATACTTTTGACTTACAAGAAGAGTCATTAACCAATAAGCATTTTAGTATATTTGTTTCTCCGTCCCCACACAACCTAATGGACATTTTCACAGAAAAGATATGAAGAGATTGTTTACTTTCCACCAACTTTTCTACAATTTTTTGGGCCAAATTTAAAATTTCTCCTGCAGTCGTTTTTTGATGCATAAAATTAAACCGTTCAAAACAGCGAGTTTATGTAAATGTACTCTAAATCAGATAACAGAAACAATGGAACGAGGACAAACGTTTTTGCAGTCATTTGTTCTTTTGTTCTTGTTTGTGCAAACGCGTGTATTCCAAGTTCAAGTAGTCGAAAACAGTCAACTGTGCTGACCATCTAAAGTCAAGCAAAACATTTTTTGTGGGGTTTTTGTGGCATTAGACAGAAACAGAAATGTGATTAGAAGACACCCAGAATGTACTTTCTTGATCTGACACGTTTCTCGATGAGTTGCGTATCCACATGAGAATACGCAGCTAATTATGGAGTCCATACAAACAGCGAGCCATAGCCAACAAAACTATCGAGAGCACATTTACACAACTAATGGCTCATTAGTGCACCGGTTTCCATGCTGAGATGAAGAGTTTGAAGCGGGGGAAAAAAATTGAGCAGATGAACATTTTCCCCACACTGTAGGACGAGTGGCCATGTAGTACATTACTATATAGCATATTCATTAAAGAGGTAGTATTAGCATTATCAATGGAATGCTTGTTGATGCATGCAACCTAAAAGCATTTGAACTGCCAGATAAAATAGACCACACAGAATAAATAAAAACATACAATCTATACTGGAAAATAAACAGGGATTTCGACGAATTCCCAGGACCTAAACATTTTCTTTTCCCCTGAACAAACATAATAACAGAGAGGTTTGGACAAAAACTGCGACGCTGGCAGACCCAGAGCACGAGCTAAAGAGAGCTGAGATCACGGATTGGTGGATCGCAGACATAAATGCAAATAGGATTCAAAAAGTGCTGGATATTTTCTCCGGGTTTATCGAGGTGATTATTTGCGCTGATGCATTATTCATCTGAGGCTACAAAACAGTCCGTATTATGCATGTGCATCATTCCTCAACACTGCAGAAATAAGGATGCTCTCATGTGCTTCTGCAAGGCGCTATAACTAGAAGTGTGAGAGTGCACTGAGTGGGTGTGTTATCTGACCTTTATGTTCTTTGAAACTCAGGATACTTCAGGTAGTTTTAGTCATTTGTAAGTACCGGAATAAATCAGTCTTTAAATTTTTTTATCTTTCGAATGTTAAAGTAAATTCCCTCTATGTCGTCCCTCCTATAGTTAAAGTCTTTTTTAATTCGTACAAGGTAACGTAATGTGTTAAGGTAATTTCTTAAACTCAATAGCACCAGATTAGTTGTTGCAGATGTAAAATCTGCTCCAACACACAATGTGTGCTGTGTTGTTTTAAAAGGGCCGTAAAAATTTGAAGTGATACTCCACCCAAAATCTCTCTACGATATCAAACACTCGTCCCCTGTAGGCTTGAAAGCTGCCTGTAAAAAAGTAGATCGTTCTATTCACGGAGAACAGCAGCTTGGATTGATTTCAGCTACAATGGATCCTAATGGTGAGAGTTTTTCACGGTGGAAAAAGTATCAAATCGTCCAGACACACTTCTCAAAAGCATTATCCAACGCTCAATTTTCCCGTTAACACAGTCAGTATGTTGCAAACAGTTGCCAAATTATGGTTCGATTTCACCATTTCTTGTAGTTTGCACATAGTTAGCAATTGTGAATGCGAGCATGTGTCTGGTACTTGCTGCACATCCCACATCCTGAGCTTCCTTTTAGGATAGTGTTACTCCGTGAGGCTTTTATCCTGAGTTAACTTTGAAGATACAGTTACCTTCAGCATGAGTCCAGTTGCCAAAAGCAGCTTACAAAAAACTGGTACTCTTTGCTTTTCTACAGAAATGTTTGGTCTCGGTTAACATGAGAGCCCACGGGGCAGTTGCTTGGAGTTCCTGTCACTTTCAGGCTCCCCGAGCCAAATAGCGAACAAAATTGCTCATTACCAACACTTGACAATAGTCAGCACTTATTGTACAGCAAATATAGGATGTAACCACTATATATAGGGGGACGCTGGAAAGTTCAGGTCATTGAGGGAAGAAAAGAGATGCTTTTATTCACAGTAGATGTGATTTTTTTTAAACTATGACCAAGTTGTTTAACATGCTTAATCGGACGCCTTTATGACGACATACAAAGCCTCATTTAGGAGTATATTCTATTTATTTAACTAAAACTGGACCGAAAAGCTGTGTAGTCGTCACTTCGAGCTCAATGTAGCTAAAGGTCGGTAGCTCTACACCACAATACTCCAACGCACACATTCTGAAGCATACATTTGCACAGACGGGTGCGTCAATGCGTATATGTGCACACAGTACACGCACACACACGTTTTTGAGATTCATCTCACAGCCACCTCTCACTGCGCTCGAAACCTCCATCTGGTCCACATATGTGAGCTTCTGTCGAGAGACCCGGTGTTTGACAGAAACTTGCACTCAGCTGAATCTAAAACCGGCGAGCACGGCATGGAACGGGGGGGGGGGGGGGGGGGGGGGAGACAGGCAAACAAACAAAAAGCACTTCTTACCTGGGACAAGAAGGTGACGGCGTCACACAGGAAGGACGAACGGGAGCAGGAGCAGAGAAAAGGAGGAAAAAGCATGTTAGTAACGGGCAGATATACAGCAATACTTTACATTTTATTCGGGAATTCTCCCCCAAAATTACAAATCTGTAATATCCATTAATTTTACTCTTATATTACATTACATTTCGTGAAAAAATGCACTCGTCATTTTAATACCAAGACGGATGAAAGACATTTTTATCGACTTCTGTTCCCATACGTGTGTTAAACCTTTAATACTTTAAATGACGCAGGTATATGCAAGTCATAAAACAACTGAAACACATAAAAAAGACCTGCAAAATAATTACGAGGAACGCCTCATGTTGCAGAATGGCACACTTAAAAAGCTTTTTGTGGCAAATTTTACTTTGAACTATCATCCAGCCGGAAAGAAAAGTCGAGATAAAATCATTTTGAATCCCTCATTCAACAGCAAGAACTTGAGAAAGTGCATCGGTTAAGAAGGAGGTTTGGCCGTCGACCAGCTGACATCATTGAGGGGAGCCACCCTTAATGTTTACGGCCTCTTTCTGCCTGCGGCGTGCCAAGGCTGAAATGTGCTGCCCACCCAGCTTAGCCCCACTTACTCACAGCTTCATTTGAAAGGTAATGCTGTTTGCACGGTGATGCAAAGCCAAAAAAAACCCCTGAAACAGGCCAATTCAAACTGTATGTGAAGTGCCCGCACACCTGTTTTCAACAAGTTACGACGCTTTCACAGAGAGATAGATGGCGAGGAATAAAAGACATTTTGTGGGACCGACACGAGCCTCGAGGGAGGACCCTTAAAAGCAAACAGGAAATAAACACCACCACAAACAACAAATAAGAGTCCTACTGTAAGCACATCGCTTAGGGAGAGAGGAAAGGCCTCATTTCCTGCCTGGAGTCTTTGATGGCAACTTAAGGGTTACAAAAGGAATTTTATGAAATGTTGTAAAAATAAAAAAACTTCGATGTTTGAAAGCAGGACTTTTTTTAATATTCAAAGCCAAACGGCTTGGGAAGAGGAAACACATTGACTCCAAGCCACAAAATGGAACGGCAATTGAAAGCTCTAATTTGGCAGAGGTTGGCAGGGATGTTTCTAATAGACACCACAAGCCGGTGAATAAAACAAAGAGCAGCAGTGTGCACGGACGCTACAGAGGGCTGAGCACTGGAGGGACGCAATGGAGGGACTGACAATTTGGGCTACAATTGCCCACTGACTTACATGTGTCTTTTCATATGGATGCATGTTATTTTGCATTTTTACAAACACCACCCCATTCAATTTCAAACATTTCTATGTGAGGATAAAGGCACCAGATCATCCATGGGTGGGTTATATAAACTATGGGCTTGCACTGTGTTCTTCAGCTGGCCGTTGACGTCTGACTTGACGTTACCAGTAAATTTGCCTCTGAAGACCAGTTCAACGGACTTTATTCCTTCAGGCGGGTAAATGTCACTTAAGCATCCTTCCTGTGTTATCAGTGGAGTAATTAGTCTGTCTATGTTGTTGTGCTTAAAGTATTGTGCTTTGTTTTTAGCGTGATAGTAAATGACATCGCTGTGGTAGAAACAACCGTCATCTATCCATCCATCCATCCATCCATCCATCCATCCGTCCATCCGTCCATATATACTGTATACATATAGATATAAATGGACAAACACAAACCACTCACAGCAGCACTTGGCATTCAAGCATCAACAACACTATTCGCAGCAGCTAATTGGCCAAACTCTACGGACGGAGTCTGCGAGTGGAAATCCCCCAGAATTTAGAAAAGGTCGAGAGAGCCCTTTCTCACGGCTCAGTAAGAGCCAATTTGGCCGTGATGAGTGTGACTCCACATAGAGGCACGGAGGCCCACGGCCGTGACAGTTTGAATGTGCCTGCCCGCTCTCACGCTGTGTGGGAGATTGTGGGCGAAAGCTATACTCCGTCTAAAAGTGGATGATTTCTCCACCCTTTTTAACACTCACGCACTCCAGAGAAAGCTACATTTAGCGTAACAGATGCAACCCAGTTAAAGAAAGCTTGGCCTTTAAGAATCAGCTTTTTTTCTTTTTATGTCTCATGAAAACGTGTTGCTGGTTGGATGGAAGAACTAAAGGGAAACACATTCTAATTAAAAACCTTCTCTATCCTGAAGAAGGCAAGATGCGCCAAAATGTTGTCTCACAAAATGGAAGATAAAAGGATTAATCAGCGTAACGACGGACTTTTAACTGCTTCGAGTTTCCTGTCTTTACTTGGATTTAAAAGGGAACACGTTATTTCAAAACGTACTTCTAAATCTCTTCCAGCATTTCACCTGGAACGCTTCCAAATGGAGAGCTGCTGGTGGAACAGATGCAACCGGACACATTTGTTTTCTTTGAGGTTTTTTTTACTTTCAATCTAATCACGCTAACAAGATAAACATTTGAATTATAGGCGTCGTTTCCCATGCAATGACAAACTCAGCATGGTCGAATCCCTGAACAAATCCCTGAACTCTAAGAAATTGTTTATTAGATCAACATTATTCATGTCATTCTAAATTATTAAATGTGATGGAAGCTGGAGGCTCTAAATGTTCGACCCTCCCATGAGTATAATACACAGTTACTAATTTGCAAAACGTCAAAACGAGATTATAAAAACTGAATTATCTAAATCTGAATAACAGGAGTGTTGCATCTAGAATCAAACCCCGTCTCATTCACATTCAAATCCTCATGGCCTTGAGCACTCATTCAACCAAAAGGTAATAACAACTCGCTTGCTGTCGTTGCAGAGAGCCAGTGGTGCTTTTTCTTGCAGCAGGTGCCACTTTAAATGCACCTCTACCGTTTCTGACAGCGGCAATCTGGACATCAGATTAGAAGGTGTGCTCTTTATCAGTCAGCAATCCTTTAAAGAGCTTAGTGAGTGGGCCCGGTCTGCCTCCGACAGCGTGCCGGGTCAGGAAGGCACCCGCTCCGCGTCGCCCACTCGCCGCTCTGCGCTAATCCTGTTTTCTGCAGAGTATTAATGCCAACTTAGAGCCAAACATTCAGTCACGGCTACAGTAGCAAAGGGCGAGGAGAGGGAAAAGAAAAAACACAAAGACTGAGTGTGTTTTATCTTTGTGATGACACCGAGGGGCAAAGGATTGAACAGCACGGGGCTGTAGAGACATGCTGAAGGCCGTGGAGCGGCAGCATCTAATCTTTGTATTCTGACACTCTAACACTCACATCCGTGAAATAATAAACTTTCAGTTGAGGTTAAAAAATGCGTTCAAGGTTTGCAGCTTTTATTGAAAGAAATTCAATTGAAAAAGAGGCTTTGTTGTGTTTCTATACGGCTGTTTTACCATCTGATGGTGGATATCCTTGGTTTGCCTTTACCTTCGGCGGATTGACTCACAGTCAAGTGACATGTGACAACCATCATTGCAACGGCAAGAGACGTCAGAGAGTCAGCGGTAGATACGACGGAGAATCAGAGAGGAAAACATACAGATGTTTGACCCGATGAAGACGCCCGTTCTAAATAGCCACGAAATGATCTCGCCAGACGGCCGGTGGCAAAATGCCGAAACAAACAGAGAGAGAGAGTGAGATGATAGAGCTGGACAGAGGGATGCTGTGAGGAAGAGAGGACGGGAAGGGAGGAAACAACGAGGAAGGGGGGGGGGCCCCGAAGCGTCCTTTACAAGCCTCAACCATGTCAGATCACATCAGCGTCGCTGCCAGCTCCCTCCCCTCACTACACACTTATGGACCAGTACACACACACACACACACACACACACACACACACACACACACACACACACACACACACACACACACACACACACACACACACCCCAGCACAGCACAACAGATACATAGAAGTCTGTGCACAACCTTGAAAAAATGCCTTCAGGAGATGCTTCTTTCCCTGAACCTGAACTTATCTCGCCCCTATTATCCTGCAGCCCCTGTGGTCCGATTTCACAGCCACAGCTTAGAGAAGCCACACACACACACACACACACACACACACACACACACACACAAGCCATCTCTGTGTGTTGAACATGGATATGAAGAGGTAAGCACGTTTGGTGGCTGAATCGTTCGTGCAATGCTGAGTGTGACAGCCGGCTCTCTGAGCTCCCGGAGGATTTCGCCACGAATGCTCTCGGTTAACGTTCTCCCGTCGCTTTCTACTCCTCCCTCTCCTGCTCCCTCCATCAGCATCATGTGTGACCCAGTTCGGCTCACTGTCTCTCTCTCTCTCTCTCTTTTTCTTTCATAACAAGGGCTAAACCTTTCCCAAGGAGGAGCACAGTAGCAGAGCAGCAGCCCGAGGAACGACTAAGGTGCAATGCGATGACTATGTCGTAAGTTAAACTGATGTCTTAACCCCCACCCCTCATATGAAACGCATTTATGAATCATACTTTTGGTTCAGAAACGTTGACATTTAACGTATCCGCGGTTTGCAGAAATGCCAACAGTTTTTCTGGCGTCTGGGTTGTTTTCTTTTTAACAAATGGAGCCTATTCTGCAAATTAGTTGCAAGTGAAATGAATATTTAGGAGCTAAAAAGGTCGATAAAAGCATTCAAAGCCGAGGGCCACTGACTGACGCGGCCTGGTAAGACTGGGTTTCATTATAAATGTTACATATGCAGCATGTAAAACATGCTGCGTAAACAGATCCAGAGACAGAAGAGAATTTAGTATTTTGTAACAAGCATCACAGCATGAATCATGACAGATCTACTCTACAGGCAAACTGGATGTTCAGTAGTCAGAGCAGGTAGCAAGTTTAAACTCATTAACTCCGACCAGCCGCAGTGACGCAAAACTTTTGATGAGCACAACAAGAGTTTAAACGAAACAGTGGAGGAGCTGCTCGCTGTCAAACGCCTTTCTGCGGTCTGGGACAATCCACCATCCACCAGTCACCCTGAGGCAGCTCTCCAGAAACTATTCAGCTGGCGTCCGCTGGCAGCAGCAGAGGAGCGTGCAGCGATTGTAAATGAATGCTCGGAGGGGCCGCTCGCTTCTGTTGCAGCCCGTATTCATTTATTTGGACAATAACATTTCCCTATCTCGATACTCGGCTGAATCGCATGCGCCGGTAATGGATTGGTTCATTCACCGGAGGGGAAGCTGGGGGACCCGCTCGCTCCGCTCCCTCTCTTTTCCTCGTTGAGCAGCGCTGTCTGGAATAATTGGTTTCATTGGAGAAGAGGAAAGTATTCCTAAAGGTCTTGAAGAGAGAGGAGGGACTGTAGATGTTCCTGATAGATGACTCACCACGTTCACTGTAGTACTCGTCGAGCTCTGGAAAATGAGTCCAAGTGTAAAGGTTGATTGTTCAACAAACGAAGGGGAACTGTCTCCTTATGAACTAAATACACAGTGGAATTATATCATCAAATTTTTCCTTTTTCCAACATGGAAAACCGTGGGTTTGGAAAAGCCACTTTATATTCATACTGGCCTCCCACGTCAACTTTGGGCCATGCAATGAACTGGCAACCTGTACGGGGTGATGCTCTACCCGGTGCATGCTGGGACGGGCTCCAGAGCCCCCCGTCTATGACCCTAAATGGGATTAAGCGTGTGTAGAAAACCAGGAGAATGAATGTCAGCTTCAATGTGGTCAGTTTATACTTTGCAATTAACTGGAGGGTTGACCGGTGGAACAGAAACCGCACTCACTGTGTTCATGTGCGGCTCCGCTGGAACAGAGCGGCGATGCCAGTTATTATTTACACGGCCCTCTGGGGAAGCAGGGAACACAAAGTGACAGGAGATAATCTCAGTTTACCCTGGCGTCCAGGGGAAAAAGCCATAACAGGTATATATTGGATCATAAAGTACGGATGGTTTCACTGTGCTGCTTAGTCATTGGTCCACACTAACCCCAGGATATTACTGGCAGCATAAAAAAGGGTCATCTCTCTGTATTTGCCCTAAAGCCAAGTGAGGGTGACATCACCGTGACCCCCGCTACTGCTGAGCTTTGGACTTTAAATCGCCCCCCGGGAGACCACGATGACGGAGGGAATGACCTCAAACACACACAGAAGCTGAATTAAGGCTTTAATCTGAGCCATGCTCTCGTCGCCTCCATCAATTGCTCTCTTGAGGACGGATTGTTGGAGAGAATCGGTCTGAACAAGTTATCAAATGCATCAACAGAAAATGTCAAGCTTTGGCGTCAGTCCCTCTGAAACAAAGATCATCGGCTTCTCTCTACTGCTGACATTTTACACCGACATTCAACAACTACGGTTGCTAGCTGGCGGAGACAGACGCAAACCAGAGGCCAACTAAATGCTTTCCAAAGCTTTCAGAGATGCCTTTAATCCATTCTATCCCAGAGAGAGGATCGGTTGTTGGAAGGGAACCCAACTTGCCGCCTTCATAAGAGACTGGTCAGAGTCCTCCGCTGCGCATAGCACAGCTAGCGTCCATCCTAACCGAGTGGTTAGGTGCATGTATTTAACCTCATGCTGTCAGTTCGACAGTTTGTGTCTCAGAAATGCCAAAACACTAAGCAGATGATCAGCAAGAAATTAAAACAGACTTTCTTCAAACATGAGATCAGACGGAGGGAAATTCATGTTACAGATTTGTTCCAGATCGTCCTTAAAACGGGTACATGATCATAACAGCTTAAAGGCGTGACTCATATCAAATTTAATCAGCACAGCTCTCCTCCTCCTCCTCCTCCTCCTTCTGAGATCTTCATCTCCAACCTGGTCTCACGGAGCAATAACAGAGTAATTACTGTGATCAACATGGAGACGAACTAACGTGACGCAATCGATCTGTGTGCATCTCAATCACGCAGAATCACACATTCGGTCTGCGGGAGGCTCTGAGGGGATGAGGAAGGTGACGGTGAAGTGGTCGACGAGGCAGATGGTTTCATCTGCTTGTCATTCCAATCAGGCAAGAGTTCATGATCCGTCACTCTGTACCTGACACCAATATTCTCACATCTTTTTTCTCTTTCTCTTTCTGTCATTCCCTTTGGCTTAATGTCTTTGTACCAGCGTGTGATGAGGCCATTCTTCCTACTCTCAGCGTGTGATGTGTGGCGGGGAGGAGGGCCACTGACGCCTCGGGCTGATTGAGCTTTCCCTCAGAGAGACTGTTGAACCTGAACAGGGAAACCAATCAAACTAAGAATTCAGTCAAGATGAAAAAAGAGCAGTAAGATGTCAGTAAGAGGAGCGTGAGCTTACAGCCATAATAGTAAACTAATTATTGTAATTCCAGCGATGACTCTAATCTTCAAACTACAAGCTCAACAAATGTAAAGTCTGCCATTTGTGAAAAGCCGATCGGCTACGTTCTAATTATGACGAGTCCGTCACAGTAATGGACAGCTTTGTCATCATTTTGTGATTTGCCTCGAAACATCGCGGTCACGTGTTTGATGGGTTGATGACAACTAGAGAAAGCGGTGCGAGGAACACTGCACCACTGGAAACATGAAATACGGTCCTGTCTCCTAACTGTGGCGGTGCCCTTTGAAAATGTCTGAACAGGAAATAAAGCTGACAGATGGCTTCCACTGTCCTGCAATGCTCCAGATAGCCAGCGCTGCAGAATAGAACTTCCGCATTGTGTCCCCTGATGGAAGACCAGGGCCAGTGTCCACAAAGACGTGCGTTTCATGAATAGAGCCAAACGTTGCTGAAAGGGAGAGTAAGGCTCATGATACGGAGCTCAAGATTCATAATGCAAACACACACACACACACACATGCACCCATCGCACACATGCACCCCTCGCACACACCCCTGTTCGTCGTCTTTGTCTGCTGTTTCCATGGCAACTTGCCGCCTCATTCCGCAGCATATCGATGAAACGGGGCGGAGGAGCGTAGAAAATAGCAGGGAGAGCTATTTCTGCTCATTAGGCGCTCAGCGTGGCAGCAACTGACAGAAGCAGCTCAGAGCCTTAACATCCGGTCACAAAACGGACACAAGGCTGAGCCGGAGACCAGTGCTGCAGTCAGCAGGGCGACCTATAACTACAACTTTTGCTTCAATTAAACTCAACAGCAATAACGTCATATATGCATTTGAACAGATGCTTTTACAATGTAGTGAAGACACGGGAAATATACACGAATGAATATCTTAAATGTGCTGTAAGAGAGAGTGAGAGCAGGACTGCAGCTTTCCCTTACACCCGCAGATTTCCATTTTAACTGTGGTTATATTTCTAAGTGTACAATAAAGAAGCCTTAATGAGGTGAGATGTGAAATAAAAATGTGCTTCAGCATGACGAGTGGGAGCAATAAGTGTCCCCCTGTGGGGGCAATCAGGCTTTTTAATAAAACAGCAACTCAGTTGGAGTTTTAATCCTCGACCGATCAAAGTCATAAGGAGGAATCCTTTAAAACCCTGAAGCCACATGAGTCTGTTTTACTCTGTATTGATTTACGGGGACACTTCTATGTAGAAATTGGCAACTGTAGTACTAAATACGCATTTTATTACAGTGCTATTTGCACGGTGGGATCATACATATCAATCTTTTTAATTATTGCATAAAAAAAGTTATACACATATTTATACTTTACCTACAGTCTTGAGGATGCGTGAGCACGTTCTGTACAAAACACTTGATCCAACACATCTAAAAGCAATAACTGAGCACAGAGAGATTGCACTCGATTAAGTTGTATTCTCTTCACAGTCAAAATAGCTCAGTGCACGCTCACAGTCGCACAGACACACGCCAGCACGGAGGAAAAGGAGTGGCTGTCATGTTTTTATGAGTGCCTGAGTGACGCACGTGCTGGCCATGTTGTGGTTGGAGGTGCTGCAGCTGTTGCCAAACTGAGGATTGAAGGACCACCAAGGATCCCTGAGTGGGGTCCTCAACGGAATTAAGGACAATATTATTTCACTATTACATTACCTGCATGTGTTTTGAGTACAGAGGAGAGGCGCTGGATGAAATGCAAACATTTTGACATGATTATGGTGCTCTTGTTCCCCATTTTATTCATTTCAAATGCAGTTTAAAAACTTCAGGTCACTTGCACCTTCATGTTGAGTTCATACATCAACACAACTCATGGTGCATGTACATAATAGAGATGAACGTTAATCTTCATGTGGAAAAAAAAAAACACATTCACGTCAACCTTCAGATCATAATTACTTATTGGGGAACCTGATTCTGTTTTTCTTCTGCAGCTACAGGTTTTTGTCCAAACAATATATCAGAAAGAAAACTAGTTGTTGTGAATGATTCCTCCTTCTCAAGAACTATTCATCTATAAAGTCATCAACAAGTCATCCTACCAATTAAGAAGGAACAAGTACATAACGAAACCATGCGTGACAATGTGTATTCCTAACTGAATGGGCCGGTCGTGTAAGAAAAAGCCACGCATTCAACACACCAACAAAATCTCCAGATTCAGTTTGTTCTCATTTACACAACGCAATTACGCGGAGAAACCATGAATGATAATATGACATTGTCATCCAGCCCAGCCGGCATTTATCGCTGAAACATGTATTTATGTTTTGGGCATGTGGAGGCAGCAGTTCTGAGAGGGCGAACGCGGTGAGGGCAACGAGAAAGGGTGAATTAAGGACACGTCAGAGAAAAAGCCCACTCAGATTGAACAGGAAACAGAAACCCTCTGGAGATCACTGCCATCTCAACTGCTTCCACACTGGTTACACTGGATCTCCGCCGGCTGATCCCAGTGGCAGCACTGGTCACCGTGTCTCATAGGGCCGACACATTAAATGATCTAGAGAGAGCTACAAGCCGTTCCCGGGTGGTTATCAGTCTTGGCCATTAGTCATGGTCTATTTCATTTTATGGAAAGTCGATTACTACTTTATCAACGTTTTGTTTTGTTCACCATGCACCAGGGAGCCATTTCTCCACAACAGCTGGCACTGTACGTGTGACGCAATGATTGGTGGTGCGGGAGCTCTGAGGCAGAGAGGAAGACAGTCCTGGCAAAATGCCACGGCATCACACAAGTGCAGAATCGAACACGCACTGTCACAGTGAAAGTCTATACATGCTGCAAGGGTCCAGACACTGTGATTTATTTATATTAAGTCCATGACGCATAAAGACTCCTAATTTCCATGCAAAACGTACCCAAAACCTCTAATGGAAGGCTGTGAGGTGGGAGGGAGTGAAGCCACATAAAGGGAATCCACCCGCGTCACAACTTTGGTTTTACTTGGGTTATTTTCCATTCGCACCATATAGCGAAACATCTGGCGCTCGACACCCTCGGCCTCCTTCTCCTCCAATTAGCCTGCTCCACAGTGTCACTAACAGCATCACTTCCACAGCGGTGCATGAGGTTCTCGTTTCTGACCTGCTTACTGAGTTTTAGTTGTTGGAGGGAAATCTCAACCCAGTTCTACTCTAAGTAGGTTTCCATCAAAGGGAGTTCTTTAAAGGCTGTTAAAACTGTAGTGGATGAGAAATTGTGATTTGAAACTGTATCTTTGAAGAGTAACTTAAAAGTTCCCTGTTCGACATTCAGAGCATTCATCTAACGGCAAACAACACATTTTTATGTAAAGATATATCGTGTTATAATGTCTACCTGTGTGTGTTTTAATTAAAGCTTCTATGTGCTTTGTTTACACAGTCGGGCCGGCCACTTGTGCCTCTTAGTGCATGTGAACGTGCTCCAAAGGCTAGCGCACGCCGCTCTGCTCTACACTGCACTCATACTGCATCGTCATGAAAGCGTAGCGTCCACCCTCCGGTTCCCTGTCAGCACTGTAGCCAGTGTTTGCACCGCTAGCGCTAGCAGCGCTAGCACCGCTAGCTATGAGCCGTCGCCATGTTGAGATCTGTGTGGAGGTACACGGACATTACTTCAGCATGGTGAAAAGAATTCTGCAAAGATAAGTTTGCTTTTTAAATTTGACCACATTTTGTTTTAATTCTCTGGCCTGAGATGTATTACTGCCCACTGAAACCAGACTTATTCTACAACAAGTCAAATAAATGTTTAATCTATTAAATGTCAGAAAATGATTGGAGCCTGAGTAGACGTCTTCCAGTTGCTTGTTTTGTCCGACCTACAGTCCAAAATGTACAAAGATAGCAAACAGAGAAAAGCAGCATATCCTTACATGGCAGAAGCTGGAACCAGATTTTTTTTATCTTTTTTGCACTGCAATTAAACGGAACATTTGAAATGAATTAAAGTGGTTGTTGATTACTTTTCTTGATGATTATTGGAATTAATAAGAAATTCCTACCAGCCCCATCAACGGTATTTAACGCTAGTTCAGTTTTTACAGCTTCATCTACGACAGATATTACTCAACCTTAACATGAAAGTACAATATGTTGAGAAAATACTTCTTCGTCATTGCACAGACTTGTTTTCTGCAGCTGTGCTACAGTAGGAAAGTTTCACATACCAGAAAGTGCATGGCACTGATAACAGACATGTAACATTTGTTCGAAAATAACAAGAAACTAATGCGGCGCTCCAAACCCACTTCACACCATTAACTGAGGGATTTACTCCACACAGTGCTGGCAGAGTTCAGGATCACTGTTGACAAAGTTCAAGTCTCATTTTGGACTTTTCCCTCAGCATCTCATGTAAATCAAGAACAGTTCTTTCTACTGCCAACCGCGCTCACATAGAGTTCATCCCGGCGGTTCAGCTTGAGTAGGTCAGCTGCTTAAATAACAAACTATGGAAGACAAAGTGGCAATTGTTCCAGGGA
This sequence comes from Melanostigma gelatinosum, assembly GCF_949748355.1. Taxonomy (NCBI): domain Eukaryota; kingdom Metazoa; phylum Chordata; class Actinopteri; order Perciformes; family Zoarcidae; genus Melanostigma; species Melanostigma gelatinosum. Next base: position 26,794,281 of record NC_136635.1, read on the forward strand.
CCGGGGCCGCGCACCTCCGCCGAGGCCCGGCCCGGGACGGGCATTCTTTCCTGGGCTGGCACCACTCAGCGACTCCTGCCAGGAAAGCTTCACTCACGGATAACAAGGTGTATAAATAGACCTGAGCGTAATGAGGCATCAGGGGTAAGAGGCACAGAGGAGACAAGAGGACACCGGGTGTCATGTGTACAGTCGAGCTAAATCGTCAAAAAACAAAATCAAATAAAGTGAACACGGTGAACAGACTATTCTAAAGTAGTCTTTCCTACGATAAAACTCTGGGCAGTGCTTTGCTTGGCCGCCGCCGCAGCGCGTACACCTCTGCTGTGCATGATGGACTTATTTGGTTGTTCTGGTACCAGCCTCGGTTGCCAATGACAGCAAACACGAAGGAGTTAACACCTTCTGAAAACTGTTGCAGCCCCGAGAGGCCGAATACAAATAAACTGTTACAGTGAGAAAGAGAACGAGTAGACGCAAGCTTTTAGCGCATTACCTGTTGATTTAAAGGCAGCGCAGCAGCAGTGTTTGTGAGAGAGTGGGCTGCTGGGTAAACACACGGCCGTGTGGGTGGACTCCCAGGGTTTGAGAGACCACCAGCAAAGACCAATACACACACACACACACACACACACACACACACACACACACATGAAATATTAAGGGGGAAGAAATAGCGGGTAAGCCAGATCTGACCGTTTTTAGAGATGAGAGACTGAAACTTGGACACAGTGACAGTGAGAGGAAGATTGGTGCAGCATTTCGAATTACAGAGTAGGGATGTCACAATAACAGATTTTGATATTACGATTACAGCGAGAGCTTTTCATGATCAGAATATTGCTAATGTAGCTAATGAATCGATATCCAGTGAGCTAGTTACGTTTTAATCATCTTGACTTGGGCAAAAAGGGGTGGATGATTATCTTGAAGATAAGTGTTGAGTCATTTTCGACGGCACACTTTGCAAAGTGGATCCCTATCTTCTACAACAACACCCTCCAAAATGCTCCCACACTGGCATGACACAAAGCAAACTGGCGCATGTGTTACACGAGACGCAAGATATATTTTCACAGGGCAAACAAGCTGGAATCAGAAGAAATTTATATTGTAGCATAGCCAAATCCACGAATCCCAAAATCCCTATCAAACTGACGTAAAATATTGAAGAAAGATGAGTCAAAACACAGTGTTTTTGGACAAAGCAGACAGAATGCCAATCAAGCCATGAAAATAAGCTTTCTTTCTCACATTTATATATAATATACACCTGAACAACATTCAGCATATGCATTTCCATTTGCCATTATGCCAATAAACATGTATTAAACCCTTTCATTTTCAGGCTGTGACATGGTGAGCTGTCACCACAGGACATCAGGAGGTCCCCCTGGGGCGTCTTGCACTAAATATGACTTTGCATCAGCAACACACCAGCATTTGAGCCGTCCCACGCCGAGATAAAAGGCAGAGGTTTTATTAGAGACTGCAGCAGTTACACTCCCACACAGCACATCTGCAAACAGCCTCTGTGACACAAATGCCTTTGAGTTTGAGCCCACAGAGCGGATGCCCCTCTGGCGTCAGCGAGAGTGACAGCAGAGCATCAAATGAACCCACAGCTGAATGCCAGTCCATTCTCAACTAACACAGGGAGGCAGGTTACCTGATGTTGGAGTCCAGGGTGTTCATCTTGAGAAACTAGCAAGAATAAGCTATATTTTTAAAGCGATCCAACTGAAAAACTCAATGTTGCCAACTCTTTTCCAGTGAAAGGAGCTAGCAGCACGAGCTCCAAAAGTCGCTAAATCTAGCGGGAAAGTCGCCAAGTCGGCAACACTGATAATCAGGCCCTTCATACCTCTCTCCAAAGCCACTTCCCCCTAAATGATCATCGTCAATGTAAAGAATAAACATGGCTATACGGAAAATGCAGGATTGTCTCAGTATGGAACTGGTAACATACTTTGTCAGTGTAAACATTTGAACGGAATGCTTTAGTTTCCTGACTATGATTGCAGTGTGTTTGAGTGTTTGATTGTGTAGTTTTGTTCCACAGCGAGAAAAAGAAACGTTCTTATCGGTCTTACAACAAGTGGTAGACAGAAAACGCAGCCTTATCAGTAGAAACAGGGTGGAGATACCGCTAAGCCACTTCCTGACAATTACAGGGATGGATCCACACACACACACACACACACACAAACATATGTATACATGCTCCCTCTCTCTATATACTTTAAAACCATCGTTAACTCCAGCAGACCTCAACCAGCCTTTGATCATTCAAAGATGCGGAGCAAGAACACCAGAGACTTTCTCCTTAGAGAGCCTCAGATAAAGCTGATTCAGCCAGCCTGTGTGAAGGTAGCCTGGACGCACACACACACACACTCACACACACACTCACACACACACACACCTCAATCTCTTCATCGTCTCAGTGACGCCCAACATCAATCTACTCCCTGTCATGTCTTCCCGTGCTGTTTGCTTACATGGGATACATTTGATTAGTTTCTATAAATAGTTATGCATAAATGAAGAGAAAACGTGTTCAAGACAAATCCCAAAATGAACACCCACTTACAACTGCAGCTCAGCAGGAACTCTTCCATAATTTGACATGTTTCAGGATGATGGGGACATAAGGCGGGGAGGGACTGCACCGGAGACCAAAATGACAAAATCAAACCCGACGGACTCACGGGACCTGGATGTTCACTTGCAGCGGCCTCCAGCAGCGCTGTATCACCCTGTAAGAAGAGCACTAATATCCCAGATGAGAGGCCAGGGGTTTCTGTAAAACTGCTGAAATCTGAAAATTACATTTTAAACAGCTGCACTGCAAAAATGTAATTTAGTCTCCTGTTAAGCTTTGGTTCTTCCCTCAAATCTGAACCAATAATGCACGAAATAACTTGGTAAAATGAACATTTTTTTTGCGTATAATGAAAGAGGAACATTTGCTGTGAAGGAGAGAGCAGTTCATTCGACGGACTCCTGAACACTCAGGGAGGTTAACTAAGCTACGGGGGTGGATTGCAGTGGCCTCCAGTGGCCAATAAAAACGAATACACAAAGCTCGAACAGTCTGCATTCTTTAACGACCACGAACACATGAATACACTTCAACTGCTTTCATTCACATTCAGCAGTCTGTAATCGAAAGTGAACTGTTGAATAATTCTACAAGAATGAATAATGTACAGAAACATGTGAACCCAGTCCTGAAACCTCTATTTCGTCCAGAATCAGCAAAACCTGAACCACATTGTGTAAACACAGACCCTGTCACGAGGGGGGGGGGGGGGGGGCTGCAGGAACATGGACGGCGCTCTTCCTCTTCCTCTTCCTCAGTGTGTTTTACTTGACTGTTGTCGAGCCGAGTGAGTCCAACACAAACCTCCCCCTGCAGACAGTCAACATTGAAGTCTGTCTGCTGTGTGAAGGTCTGCAGTGCTGAAGTATTAAAGCATTCGTCTTCGCCTTCCAACGCGAGGCATTCAGACGACCAGCGGCTTCTGAAACAACACAGTGTGTGTGAAAAGGTGGCAAATGGCCGAGCTAATATTTGCGAGGTCAGTCTCACAGGTCAAACATAAAGACGTCTCTGTGCAGCGAGTGAATGTTTCAGCAACATAACAAGTGCAAGCTATTAAAATACAGCACGGGGCATTAGTAGCTATAGGGAGGAAATGAGGGTAAAGGCTGCAATTTATGATTTGTGTGCATCCTCTTTTTGTTACCCCTAGTTAACATCAACTTCTACTTAAAGCTAGTTTTAAATTCAGAACCAGTTAAAAGTTCCTCACGGTAACTTTAACTTCGTCATTTTGCCTTTTAAAACAGGTCAAAAATGATCCAAAAACAGCTTAAACAGTGTTTCCACTTGACAAAATGTACAAAGATGTGAGAGGAGAAAGCTAGTTTTGAATGACAGCTCCACGTATTGATTTCAATAACACCATCATGTTCCAGCAGATCTTGCCCAGGGTGCCATTTTAATTGAATTATCTCTTATCTCAGCGAGTCAGCAATCATTTATCTAATATTCTTCAGGAGACGCCCTGAGATCGGATAGAAAACCCGCCTCAGAGGGAAATAGAGGAGAGTTCCCTCATTTGCATAAATCTCCCCTTAATTAAGACATTAAATATGATCTTCTGCTATAGACACACACACGCATGAGCAACCACCAGACGCACGCACACACAGATTCAAATCCGCCTCTGAGACTGGGCCTGTAACACGATTAAAGTCTGCCTGAAGACACCCGCGCACGGTGCGATTTCACACTCATTGTTTTTGCAGACAAAAAGGATTAACCGCCGCGGAGTCGGGCTCGTCTCTGTCACATTCTCAGAAGATTCAACAGCTCAGAGCTCTGAGGGGGAATAACAGGGCCAAGGCCACCCTGTTATTGTTCTCTCACTGAGCAAAGTCCACTGGCATTGTGACGTAGAGCTGATCATTTACCTCAGTGACCAGATTTCCCAATCTCTGTCAGCCAATTTCATTTTGCAAAAAATGTTCTCTGTTCACCATCAAAAAACACAGAAGAAACGACAAGTACCAGATATTATCTAGAATAGTTGTTAAAACTCACCATAACAACACATATCTTACCATGTTTACGAAAAGTAAATTAGTGTCGAAAAAAACACACTCTCAAACAATTAAAGAATAATAATTAAAAAAAAGATTGTTGTATCAAAGACTCCATTCATGTCAAGATAATTTGCTCCTTTGTAAGACTTTTTTTTTTAAATGACGCGAATAAACTTTAGTTTGAGCTTGATGAGAAGAAGTGGTTTCAATCTGTGCTGAGCAAGAGCCTCCACTAGGTGGCAGCAAGTAGACTGAAAGCTGACAGGAGAGCCAGTTGACCATTGGTTGGGCTGGAATTGGTGCTACGAGGATGCTTGTTTTGGTCACTCTGAACAAAAAAACGGAGGAACTAAAGTACAGCACCGAACAAACGTCCCGCAGTGAATGCAGTTAGTTGTTTGATGGACAAACAGAAAAGAAGTCTCTTTGGTGAAGGACAAATGTTTTTCTCTTCTCTCTGCACCGCGTCGCCAGAGGAAACGTCACACGGACAAATGGTTTTGTAGTAAAAAGAGGATGAATAATGTAACAAGCAGAGAAGGGTCCCACACCCACACCCAACAGCATCTCTGCTTTGACAGCAGAGCAGGCAGAAGGAGGAGTGGGCACTCAAAACTGAATCTCTCACACACACACACACACACACACACACACAGTACAGGGTGAAGTGTCCTTTTCTGTGTAGTGGAGTGGGGCGGTGTAGAGAGAGGTCACTCTACAAAAAAAGGAAGACACCGTAGCTCGATCCATTAATAGGTCTGTGGGAAACACAACAAATGAAAAGAGCTTCCGGGGGAGAGTTGTTCAAGCAGCCCATTACCTCATTCTAACACACACACACACTCAATCACATGCACACACACACACACACACACACACACACACACACCACACCACTGCCCTCCTCTGCCTCTCATGTCAGTGTTCAAACACACAGAAAGGTTTTCCTCCTGCAGGACAGAGCCAATTAAAGAGCCCCGGTGATGTTTTAGTACCAGTACGCTTGGATAAGCAGAAGACGGAGACACAGAGAGGGGGGGGGGGGAGATGGAGAGAGAGAAGGGGGGAGGTATAGGGGGAAATCAAGGTAGTCTTGGAAACCTGAAGGGAGGGCAGAGGGGTTTCTAACCCTCGAGTGACTCGGTGTACGCCCCGATTAGCCTCCTTTTTACTAGTTATGTGAGGGCTCAGCTGTGCGGCCATAGAGTCTGAGGTGTCCTTAAAGTTATAATCCTCCTGCTTGATTTGACATCACCTGTGATTACTGCTGGTAATGATGAATGTGTTTTAATGTAGTGCAGTTCTCACGGGTGTGCCACATCAATATCGACCACTGGGGGCAGCAAACACACCTTGCCCAGCTGAAACTGTACCTTTTGATTCACAGCAGAGTGAAACTAACTGTCGGTGAGAAGATGCATTTGTAAAAAAATATTGTCAAGCCCCTCCCGTCCTCCGACCTACATGCACCCACATGTACACACTCTCAGACACAATCTTTTCTTGACGACGCCCAAAGAATTCATCTGAAACACCGTCTGCGATTCATACAGAACTGCAGCTTCAGAAGGCGACGTCTCACTGACGGAACAAGTCACTTTTAGAGCAGAAGCATGAAAAGACAGCAGCTTGCATCGTCTATATTTTTTTTTATGGAGTCAAATTGGAAAGCTGAACAACTTCCTTGGAAGAAACAAAAACCTGAACATTTTCTCTGCAAGAATTACAATTCTAGCCGCGCCACGCCCAGAGCACTTGGTTGAGGTTCGGAAAAGATCAAGTTCATACTTGAAAACGTATACAGCAGGTCTGTGCCACAGACTCCGGTCTCCGGCATGGAAATTGAAAGCGCTCCATGGCCCTCCACCATCCAGACCTCCACACCTACTCTCTGCCTCGCTCGCTATCTCCTGCATCGGCACTGAACCTAAACTATGAAGTGCAAAATCCTGTGCAGGCTAGAAACAATGTAAACTACGCTGTACTGTAGAGCAAATGCAGAATGCATTCACAACACATTGCATGGCTGCTGCTAAACGATATAAAACATTCAGGATTCTAATATGATCTTGGATTGTGACCTTAAAGGCTGAACTGCTGTCTCACTGTGTTTCAGTGCTGCTTTCTGAGGTGCTGGATTTGAGAAACGACAGCGGAAATGTACGCGAGGTTCATGTGGACGCTGTCCAAGGCCACATTAGAGCAGGTTAGCTGACCGCTGCTGTCTTACTGTACCTCTGGGAATAAAACAGGTCCATGAGGTCTGGTCTAATGAGGCAATTACTGGCCTCCGGGTGCCTCAGGCTAGCAGGGCGACACATGTACACAGGCACATACACAGCGATAATTAAGTTTTACTGCACCGCAGAAGCAGGGACCAAACTGTTGGATATGAGAGGCTAAATTATTGTTGAATGATTGAAGATTTTAATGCCTCTTCTTCTGCTGTCTGGCTCACCGCCTTCTCCTCCTCTTGTCTTCTCTCTTCTTTTGTGTTTTCCTTTCCTAAAATAGTCTTTTCCTCTCCTCTCTCGTCTTCCCCCCCATTTTTGTTTCCTCATTTCCTTTCCATCTATCGCTTGTCACCTTCTCTTATTTTCTCATCTCCTCATCGTCTCCTCTCCTGTATGGATTTATCCGACCTGTGCCCGAGTGAGTATGTGTGTTAACAGAAGAACACGTGGTCTGTGTGGTCGACAGCAAAGTATACGATTGTACACGCAGTGAGGAGGATGCAGAGAAGTTGTATTTACACTAAACCAACATTTTACTCAGCAAAACTTCAACATGCTGCAAATTAGCGAATCAGTTTTAGGAGGAACATTTTATACTTCTTCATCTCGTTAAACAGTTTTAGGTGATAATGACAAACATTCTCCGTTGATGTTGAAAAGGTGTAAAATGCATCTGGAAACGTTAATCTCCTGATGCTGCTTCTTCTGTTTTGGTGGTTGTAAAAGATTTAGCACAGGATAACCGAGGTGAATGCAACCAGATTTCTTCTCGAGCTAATAAGGAATGTCCTCGCTGTAATGTCCTCAGCATTTAAATCTTCCTGCATTTGAATACAGTTGATTTTTCAGACGGCAAACAACTTGATACTCGAGTCCTAATACTAATCGTAATCTTCTCTGGGTTCGTAGCAGAGCATTAATGTGCATTTGTCTTGTTTAGAAGTGGTGAAAGGTGTATTAAAGTCTCAGGGAAATGGAAGTAAGTCTTTAGCTGCTGCACTGTGACGTAGTTCACAGTGAAACATGAGTATTTGAGCGCCGTACAGTTACAAGAGTGATTTTTATCAAATCCTGATAAAAGCTGCAGAGGTCTGTGACGCCACACACACCTCTCCTGTTGTTAAAAGTTGCAGATTGACTGATGAATGTCATATTATTATTGGTTGAAATTGGTTGGCACTAGCTTCCGTATATACGCACACGGCATATTTAGTTTTACAGGAAGAAAAGATGATGAAAAACTGTCTTTTTTCCCATAAATTGTTAAATAGGTGCACAATAAGACCGTGGATGTGATCCGAAAGGGTTAAAAAGGAATTTTTCATTTCGTTTAGACTTTATTAAAAGTGAATTAGAAACACAATATGAACGCAAGCTGTAACTCAAAAAGCATCTGCGCCACATTATGGCTCCTGTGAAGTGTAATCTATCTCATCTGGAGGCAGTATATGTATACAGTATCTAGATATATAGATGTATACAGTATCTAGATATATAGATGTATGGTCTGACATTTTTTTGCTGTGTCGGTTGCCAGTGTTGTCCCCCCCTCTCTTCGTGACAACACAGTCTCCCCACAATATAAAGCACCTGAGCATCTAATGGGAAACTGTTGACATGCTCTCTGCAGACGCCTCCCTCCTTCCCCATCTGTCTGCTGTCTCCGGCTGTGGTGGCTCCATACCAGTGGTGAACAGAGCACACAGCTGACACACACACACACACACACACACACACACACACACACAGATCTGTGATACCAGGTATTCAGAGCCAACCCAAGGCACAACTCCAGAACCCCAGCTCCGGAGGAAAAACACAAAAATAAGCATCCATATGTTTCATCATTTCATACTTACAAGAGAGTTACAGTCTATTTATTAAGGTTTACAGGTCTATGCGTAATGAAGTTGAAACTTATTTGGTATACTTTGCTTCCATACTGCATGATGCATATCATTTTATTTTGCGCATGCACATTATAGATACGGGGGAATTGGACATTTGGACATGTGAAATCACACATTTAATTTCACTTCACATCACACGTTAATAATAGATCTATCATTTCATAAACATATTAACCACCAGTGTTACTTGTGCTTATGAGCCATACCTATTCCATAAGCACCCTTCAATTGTAGAAACACAGTATAAACCAATTAAAATCAATGTCCGCTCAATGCTTTATCAGCGCTGTCTTGACAACGGAGCGCAGAAGGAAGGGCCGGACTACCGACGCTGGTGGTCGACTGTGGAGCAGCTGGTGAAATTATTATCATCGGCTGTAGAAATCCAAGATAACATCATATAGTATTAAAGAACTGCAGAGCAGAACGTCAATAGTTTGCGATAATATATTCTAATACTGCCAAGTTCACTATCACAAAACTTTAACAAAAGTTAATAAATTGTGTATCAAACTTTCTTTCAAATGATATCCAGGGTGGGGTATACCACGGATTGTTGCTAATATTTCTGAAGTAATCAGTCTAATTGCTGTCAAAATGTGCAGTATATATTACAGTGACAGTTGTAATGCTGCACGATGATGCACTGGCGCTGCTAGAGGACTACGTGAAGAATGAGAAGGAAAACGAGTGATCCGGAAGCATCTTTGTGTCCGAAAAATGTCCTCCCGTGGTCGCTGTGATCAGCAGGCTCATTTATATGCTTTGATCATTTAATAGTTGAATGTGGGTGTGTAGAGGGCGGGATATGAGGCTGATCCATGTGCAGAGACATTTCCAAGTTGATTTGGGATTTATAAAAGGAAATAGCACACTGGCAGGCGTACGCAAGGTTTTATAAATCTGCACATTTTTGGGGGCGTACGAACATTTCTTCATACATACTCAAACATGTAGTGTGGATCCCACGCACTGTTTCATTAATGAGACCTCCAACTACGCTGAGGGTCTGTGAGTGTCATTAAACAGAAAGGAACAAAGAGAGATCGCCCAAATCTCTGAAATCATCAATCCCTGATTCTAAAAAGGCTCTATTGAAGCAATCTTGGGGAAAAAAAAGATTTGCTGGCACAATTCTCCTCAGAAGAAGCCCAAGAGTCTGTAACAGCAAACCAAGCACATCGTATCCAGCTGAAATAAACAGACCAAGGCTCTGTAAAGCTCCTCACCAAAGCCTTCTTAAGGAGCGGCTCCTTGGACAGAAATCAGAGTTTGATCCTCTCAGCCTGGAACCAAAGCTCCTCTCAATTTACGAGCCCTTGCTTTCTAATCTCGTTCCTCCTCTCTTCCTTAACCTCCATCAGTCCTTTAAAACCCCTTTCCCCTCATTTATACTCCTTTGCATCCATGTCCTCTCTTATCCCTCCTTTTGTTCCGGCCTCTCTTTCTATCCCTGAACTGTACATGGCCTTCATGAATAATTCATCAGGCAGACAGGAAGAGGAGAAGGTATCGCCAACGGAAGGACTGTTGGACACAGGGAAGTACACACCTCAACCACATCCACATTTACAAACATCCATCAGAGTACGAGCTAATTCGGCAAACCATCATCTCTACATTTGCAGCTGCAGTACCGGCACCCGAGGTTACATTTAGCTCCTAAAAACATGAATCCTTCTTCTCTTTCCTTTCACTCACTTCTTCTCTATTATTTGTGTCGCTGTGAACCACTCTGTTGTTTTCCTTCCAAGTCTTTACTTGCTGCTTCCTTATTCCCTCCCGTCTCTGCAGCCGTCTCCCCTTTCATGCCAGTGAGGATTTCCCTGGGAGCGTCCCCTCCATCCCAAATGGGATTACATGAAATTCCCATCGCCAATCCCTCTACTTCCACCACCCATCCTCCCCTCCGGGAAATACCACAACATCCACAAGCAGCTTTTTCCAAATCCAGTTACTGGAGTAAGAACTTAATCACATTTGATCAAAACACGGCTTCTTTTCACTTTCAAATGGAGCAGGGATTCCTTTTTTACTTTTTGACAGCGAGCACAAAAGCAAACGCCGCCTTCTTGACTTTTTTCCCATTTATTCTATCCGGCAGCTTTTCGTCATTAATTGTGCCAGACGTGACACCGGTTCCTATTCTTCCCCGTTCTCGCTGAACGGTCCGGCGATTCATCCAGATTCCATTCCATTTCACCAGCTGACAGGGCAGCCCCCTCCGACTCCTCGTCCTCCTCTTCGCTCCCGGCCTGCTGACAGCCAGCCGTCCTTTAATGCACACAATTGATTCTGTGGCCTTTCTGGGGAGCTAATAAATGGGGGAGTCTCCACACTGATGTCTGTGACCCCAGATGGATGACCCTCCCTGGGGGGGGGGCAGTGTGTAAAGCTGGATTGGTGAGGGGAAGATGCTCAGAGGTTTGATGGTTGAGAATCAGCCAGAAGTGCAGGAAATAAGGGCAGAAAGTGACGAGGGAGGACAAGAAGTGAAAACTCAAGAAGTTTTCCTCTTCCTCAAGCCAAAACCTTGGAGAAAATCTGGCCTAGTTTACTATTTATACATGTGTGGAGTATGTACGTGTGCGAGCACATGCGTGTGCAATGACGTGGACATAATGAGGACGGATGAGGTCATTCTGGCAGTTGAGGTGGTGCACCTGTAGGGGCCGAGGCGGGCTCTGTGCGGGGAATGATGCATGGGAGCTGGGCTGGTGTTCGGATGCTCAGCACCAGATTGCAGCCCAGAATAAAACACAGTCACCATCATCACCATTATCACAGTCATCATCGTCCACCATCCATCATCACCTGCATCGCCCTCGCCATCATCATCACCATCCATCGTCAATGTCAGCATGGAGCAGTGTAACTGGCTGGGAGTAAAGTGAATCAGTCGAGTCCTTTCTCTCTGCTGAAACACATTAGAAGCCGCAGAACCAGCGTCGTCTCAAAGTGGTGAACCGCTCCTTTTTTTAGTTTCCATCTTTGTTGCTTGGAGCAGAAATCAACTGCCAGTTATTCTGCCTTCAAATGGAACTCCTATTTTAGATTATTATTGTATTTTAGACATTAGAATTTCACGGCACAAAGGCAAAGCCAAAAATTCCAAACAACAAAGTGGCTTTGCTCTCTCTCCCATGCACTCTGTGCTGCTCACCACAACACCACATATTCAGGTATAGACATTTTCAAGGTCAGAAAAATACCAAACAGCTGGAGTGCCGATTTTGCTGGTCATTGTGCCGCCACATGAAAAGAATCCACCCTTAATTAAAGAATCTAAGAGCCTTGAAGCCGTTCTGGAGGCCCATAGTAGACCAACACTCTTTTCTTCTAATTGTAATCACAATAAAAACTTAAATTACTAAATTATTAAATTCCCTTCATTGCACCAGAGGATGTTTTTTCCAGGAATGCCCTTTGGAGATGCCATAATCTTAAAACCCTAATCTGCTGAAATACGGACAAACAAATACTCTGATTCTGTGTTCAACCTATGAGCAACACCACAACAGGCTACAAGTCATTTTCAATGGAGGCAGGTGACATGAAGCCACAAACAGTGATTTCTTTAGCACTCCCATGAGACAAAGTGTCAGCCAATCATAGGTTTTGCTTGAGCGACACTTCAGCGGCAACTCGCCAATGTAGCGGGCCACATTTGGCAGCTTTGTTGCTGTTGTTGCTCGTAGTGTCAACAGCATTAGCTGTCAAAGTGGGTCGAAGTCTGCTATTTCAAATTTAACTGTGACATTAAAAGACACACACACACACACACACACACACACACACACACACACACACACACACACACACACACACACACACACACACACACACATTGCTGTTCCTGCTACTCGAATCAAGTTTAATGTCTGCATCCTCCATGTGTGTGCCATCTATTCGGATAATCTACATCTGAGTCACTGAGTCATCAAGTGTACATCAGTGCAACCATTGCATTGCCGTCACAGTGGCATTCAGAGCAACGCTGTTCCCCCGGGGGCTGGACCAATCGCAACGGACGAACCAAGCTGATGCGTCAGCAGGGAAACAAGCCAACAGCAGCGAGGGGTCAGCCCAACAGGTACAAAGGGAAGTCAAATATGTAACAAGCAATTGTTCTCAATGCCAGAAATGCGCTCGCGCATCCAGGACAATATCTGCAGTGTAAGCAGTTCTGCAAAGAGAGGCCGCAATTTCCAAATGACAGCAAAATAAACTTTTCGCTGACTTTTGTTATCCCCAAACTCACCCTGGTGCACATGGAGGAACAGTGCAGACGTGGATTATGCTGCAGGAAGTTTCAATTGGCATTTTAGTTCTTTGTAAAGAAGGAATTGACAGTTTCGAACCAGAAAACTTTTAATCCTGCAGACAGCGAGTGTTTGATACTCACAGCGGTGCCACCTGAAGGTGTCAAAGCTGGTGTTAAATGAGCTGCCGTCTCGGCTATCAATAACTCTCGTTATGAAACGCCTATGTGATGATAAGTGCCGTAAGGGTGTTTTGTTGGTTGATTGACAGGAAGCAGACTGTAAAATAATGCAGCGGCAACAAAAAGTGACGGGAGGAAAACGAGTCCCGTCGATGAAGCAAATTGGTGACTTTCTTTTTTTGCAACACCCCTCCCTTCACATTTAACTTCTAAAAATAACATGTGGCTGCATAAAAACCTGTTCACAAAGGCTTGTTTGAATGGCAAAACTTCCTCACATCAGATAGTTGGCGAAGCAGTGACGACTACTGCTTACATAGATTTAACTATATGGCACTTTTCAACACTAAAGTTCTTCACATTTAAATCATTAGACAACAAACAGGATCGTAACAACTAACTGATTAAGTTAAACAAAAACAGAAATCACAACATCCAAACGACAAACCACCCAAAGTATCAACAATTATTGTTCTCCATAATACCCCATGTTTCAAAAAAAGAAATCCATTCTAGTATTGTTCTGTTGTTGTAAATCTGTCCTGCTCACTGAGCCGTTCTGAGAAGCTTCATCATTGTTTCACTGTAATGCACTGTCTCATCTGAACAACACAAAATGCACATAAATGGTGCATGTAAAAGGAGCCCCGCAATCCAAATTGGCATAAGTGCAAATAAAAACTGTCAGTAAACATACAGACAGGCAGGCAGCACTACAAAGGGGACAGCACATCTGAACTGATGGAGCTTTTATGGAGAAGGGGCACAGCGACGACAGCGCTAACGGCCTCATAATGTTGCGATTAGCCTCAAATGGGACGAGATGTGGCGGCGTCTCTGGCAGCACCCTGGTGACAGCACTGCGCTCTGGGGAGCAGAGAGCCTGTCAGAGGGGCCTCAATCAGTGCTGCTTCAGCCGGGGGCTCGAGCTAGCAGGCCCTCTAGGCCAGGAGCACCCCACCCACCTCACCAACACCTCCCGCTGCGCAGTTATAAATCACCTGGCACACAGGAAAAAAAATATAAAAATATATAAATAATAAATTAAATAAGTGCATAATAAAAAAAAATATTAAAAAAAATATAATAATAATAATAATAATAGTGGTAGTAAAAAAGTTAATAAATAACAAAATGAAATTGTCTCGTAAAAAATAAGAAATTATTAAATGAATAAATTAAACAATAAAAACAGTAATAATAATCAAAATAATAATAAACAAAAATGATACTTCACCTACAAAAATTAAATGGCAACATTCAACGTACTGCAGAAACGTAGAATGCCAACAGTTTTTCCTGGGCTTTTAACCTCATATACACTGAAGGCCCTAGCATGCAGAAAGCTGCGAGCGCAGACAGTCTTGTCTCTGTTCTTGGCTAGTGAGGCGTCCTCCTCAGTGATTACAGCAGCGTGTCACTATATGGTAGCCCCGCTTCGTCCTGCGAGGACAGCCATTACTGCTGCTGCTGCTCAACCTCTCGGATCTCTCAGAGCTTCATGGCTACATCATACAACAAATGGAAGTTAATGGAGCTGAAAGCTCGAACAAGAAAGACAAAAAAGTTGTGTGTGTGTATGTGGAGAAGGGATGGGGGGTACCAACATCCAGCTGAATTCTCTCATCCCTGTCAGACAGGTTGTGTACAGTCTGATGCCTCCTGTCTGTCAAACAGCCTCTGTCACAGGCCAGTAAGAAAACCACGGCTTCAGGGAGTATGTCACTGTCCTCACCTCCCACCGGTGGGACACACAGATTCCTGTTTACAGGGTTAAAAGGACTCCAACATGTCATGTCATGTGTTTTTATGTTCATGGTACACTGGCTGCATTTCTATCAGAGCAGGAGACGAGCATGTCTTCCTGGGCTTAGCTACTGGTTGGGGTTTGGAGCGATGGCAGCAGTAGTAATCTTGAGGAACTAGCAATAGTACGCTCGATTTTCTGAAATGATCCAACCAAAAAACCCAGCCCAGCTATTTTCCAATGAAAGTCGCTAACAGCACTGGCTCCGACAGTCGCTAAATGTAGCGAGAAAGACACCAAGGCAGCAACTCTGCCAGCCAGTGCTTTCAGGCCTCCTTCCAAAGCCACTCCCCCAAAATGATCATGATGAAAGAAATAATGAACATCGCTGCTGTAAGTACTCACAGCTGTCTAGCCGCTAATGTAAGACGTCAGTGATGCACAACGAGTGAATGCGCAGTGTGCGCAGACAGTCACGTAGCCCGTCCAATCATTTCACTCGAGCCTAATGAAATGATTGGACGGGCTTATTACAGTCCTGCTACAGCCACAAAAACATTTGCTTTATTTTGTCGGAGCATTATGGATTGCTGTCGGAATATAAAGTGAATGTCAACAAATATAACAAAAAAATGTTCTTGAAGATGATTACCACGCCTTGCTTTAAAGCAGTGACATGTATGGGGACAATTCTACAGCTCTTATGGCTCCAAACCTTCACTGCTCGATCACTTTGTTTTCAGATCAGAAAAAGCTTTTAATTATGAGGGACTTTGTGTCCTTTCATTCTTTATTCACAGGCATTCTGTGAACTGTAAGGACACTGTTTCCCCTGAGCCAACATTCATTTATGAGAGCGGCTGTCTGAAGACTTCCTTACTGATCATTTTAGTCTTTTTCATAACCATCAGTCTCCAAAGAAGGGGACTTGTTACATCTTGCTGGTCCCTCCCGTTGCCCTGCTTCCTCACTGATTTATGCCTCAGGAGTTTTTGAACAACGGTTTGACAATGTTAGTACAAAGCAGTGATCTTTCTGCATGTTTCTTGACATGTTGTGGAAAAAAAGCTTTCATGGCTGCAGACATTCCTGGTATTTCATGATGCAAACTGTCAAGATGTTACATTTTCATTCCTCGTGTGTCTTTGTTGATGAGACACAAAGAACACAGATTTTTCCTCAAGATATTCACGAACAAAGTCTGTGGTGAATGAACCAGAGTGTTAAATAAGACAATGTTATGAATACTATTGTGAAGACGATTCATCTGCCATCTGTGTAGATTTGTTTTTCTGAAATGTAATTCTGTTCCTCTATGACTCTGTATTTATATTGCTTCATTTGCACTGTTGTGATCCTCGCTTTTACTGTCTTAAATCATGGGTAGAGCAACATACTCAACGTATCCTCATACAACGGTTTGTGTGATACCTTACGAAAAGTTACTCCACGTTTTTCGTGCGTTTTCCTACGAAAACCTGCAACACTTGTCAATTCCTGCTCGTTACATGAATACAGTCTTTTCAAAATAAAATTCCGTCTCCACAGGAGACTCAGGTTCAGGCATCACAACTACTTAGTTAGGTTTCGGAATAGATCGTGAAATACTTAGTGAGGTTTAGGCAACAGAATCTCTTAGTTAGGATTCGGAAAGGATTGACGTTTGGGTTAAAATAACCACAGAAGTGCCGTATCGAAAGTATCTTCTGGAGGAAAGATCGCTGGTCGTTGGACCTCCCAGATCCCCCCAAAAAACGATTGTATGGCCCTGAACGTCACTCCATCTTCCTGCCTGGAGGTGAGTTCAAAATGAAACAAAAGACGTGTTTACATTATACTAAAATTCATAGAGGTATGAAAGAATTAGCTATCTTTAAACATCCGACCAGGTTCAGAAGGAAGCAACATGGAGATGAGAGGAAATAAAAACAAACACAGAAGATTAGTTTTAACTGAAAAAAGCAACCTTCTATTTTCAGCAGCTGATAAAGAAATCACATGATGGTAAGTGCGCTGATCTGTGCAAATATTCCAGGAGAGTGATGAACTGCTTCAAGGCCTTCACTGAACCATCTCCAGGGACTTTGTTTGAGAGGTTTCTCACATCATCAGTATGTGTGTACTGTGTTTTAATTAAAATGCAGACACGTACTCATTGCAGCCAGAAATGTGTGAGTGGAGGTGAAAATGAAGGCAGGAAGAAGCTAAAAGAAGAGAATGGATCTATCCAGAACAATGTATGCAGTGCTGTGCATGATTTCTCTGTGTGTCTTTACTGTATTCCTGAACATTTAGACATTTGCATATTAGCCGGTGACGTTTGGAAACGCAGTAACACTGGATTTTGAAGCCAAAAATAAGCAGTATTCAAAATATTTTCAAAGTCGCTCGGTTGTTCTCAAATTTACTTTGCAACATCTGCCTCTTGGGACTAGATGAAAAATAGCCTCTTGGCTAACTCTGCCGCATTTACAGCGATGTTATGATTAATGTGCACTGTCAAATAAACCAATACATTAAATAAAGAGCTGATTGTGTTTATAGAATAGAAGACTCTTGAATAGACACAAAAGATCGCATGCTGATATTTATACACAGTCGTACACGGTGTAGCCAATGGCTGGCGTTCCTTTTAATTGATGTAGTTAAAACGAATCCCCATCTTACTGTAAATTAATGATTTATCCAGCTTTTTTGACAGTATGCACAGTTTGCATTGTGCCTGAAATGCAATTAAACTTTATTATTCCTGTGTGTCTTTGTATTTGTGCATACGTGTGTGTGTACTACATGCGTGTACCTGTTCTATCTCCCTGTACATACCAATTACTTTAAATTAAACTGTAGACTCCTCCTTGCTGGAACTTATTGGCTTCTAATTACTTCACCACGTGCACTGTACTGTAGCACTGCATCAGAGGACGATGCTGCATTTCCACTGTGACTTTACTGATTGGTTCAACATCTGTTGTCACTCAGGCAACAGAACGATCTCTGCTCATCAATCCCAAATCACCTTGAATCCAGCATGAAATCCACTTTGGTTTAGTTTTGAACAAATAGTAAATACCAGGCGTTATAAATGTAAGTATGTTGTAAATTTAAGTACGACAATCGAAGATCGACATTAAAAGAACGGAAGGTTTGTCAGATTATAACAAAAAAGAGAGTGGAGATAAATTGTTTGCTCAGAGACTATTTAGATTCATATGAATGGACTTGAATCAAAACTCAACCCCATTTGTAGGCCCGTCACAATTATTACGTTATCGACTTATTGTACGATTTATTTACATGATCTCTACCATTTTTACATCATCAGCTATTTGTATTTGTTGTTTTGGATGTGTGTTTTTTTAAATTATTTTGTTATCGAGAGTATCTCAATATTTTTTAACAATCCAATTCTAATGTTTGAATATCTTTAACAATTAAAAGTGCATTGCTCTTTGAAAGGACAGTGCTTTCATTATTATGCTATTATATTATCATTATATCAGTGGCATGAAATGGTCTTAAAATGACAATAATATTGTTTATAGACTACAGATTATTTCTGGGACAATATATTGTCCAACAAAAGTATTCACGGTGTCAGGCCTAACACTACGTTCCTCTGCATCCTTGCCTCTAATTTCTCTCATGGTTTTCGAATAACTCTCGCCATGCACTGGATACTTCCCACTGCTGCTTTACACTGAAAGCTTCCACCAGCGAACTACCTAAAGACTTTTATTGTGAAGCCGCTTCAGGAAGTGTTGACTTCCTGAGCTTTGATATCGACAAAGTGCAAACTCTTCATTTAATGAAGTTGGACATTTATCAACCCGTCAGCTGATCAGTTTATGTTTTACAGTGAGGTGTGGGAAACCGCACACGAATGCATCGCGCTGCATCACAGGATCAGATCATGGTCGATCACAGCACACATACGTGCACACATGTCCCAACTGTATGAAAGTTAAACATACGAGTCACCTCCGTGTTCATGAACATAGATCACTACACAACGGGTGACGCACACAATAACAGGCATGGAAGTATTCGTCATTTTTGGGCTACATGAATGCGAAAGCAGCTTTTCACTTCACTATTCACAACAATAACAAGGGCTGAGCTGATTCTGTGATCTGTTTTCCCACCTTTCATGTTCATGTTCATGCAGGGTGGCTTAGAGGGCTCAATCCCAATTTCCCACTTTCATGATGAGGCATGCTGTGGCACGCAAACACAGCATCACACACACTGCTTCAGATCGCTGCGGGTAAAGACGCCACACACACACACACACTGCAATCAGCCATTATGCTCCTCCCTACTGTTAAAAAACATGAAATCACAATAACGTTTAATTCTGAAGACAAAGAAAACGATGAAAAACACTGCACAGCATTATCAATATTTGATTGTAATAATATTTGTACTACGAGGTAACTTATTGAAGATGATCTGTCCCATTTCCATGCAGAGAACTGCAGTCTGTAGAAGAGTAATGTTTACAGTATGAACAAAGTAAAAAGTTTTTATATCCATCTCATTTGCAAGAAATAAATTGTCACCAAATGGGGCTTTAGGTGAGAGTCTCCATCTGAATTGTTAGTCGCGTTTAGCCTTTCAAAAAGAACATTTTCACAGCGGCCGATGATCTCTCGTCCAGTCTCCTGCTTGCACCTGCAGGCTTTTAACGAGGCAGTCGAGCAGCAATCTAACGGCACCATGAATTCATTTTACATACACAGTAGGGAGCAGATTCTAGAGATTATTTTATAGTGACTACCGGTATGTTAAAAAAAAAGCAATCGTCTATCATCCCTTCAATTGTCGATCGCCAATCGATCGCCTATACTCTGTGTGGTAATTTTATTGCCTTCATAAGTACAGACAAACTCAAGCACCATCCTCTTCCTTTGTGCCGTACATTACATCGATCCTTCATTTTCCCAGGAGTTTGTGCCATGGGGGCAGAAATAATTGCATAGTGCCCTATAGGCTTATAGGGAACCAATCAAAACACAGATAGTGTCATTATTCTAAAAGGGACTACATTGTGCAACCAACACTGGCTTCATAATGATGAAGTTAAGGCATAAAAAAACGTGTCTATTTACACAAGCACATCATGGGGGTATAATGTGTGGATAATAGTAGTTTGTTATATGTCATAAACTGTGTGTTTTGAAAGGATTTAGTAGCAAAACTAAATTTAAAAAGAGCATTTTTGCAAGTCGCTGTATACAAAACCCCTCAAAAATCACAAGCCTATTAAGAAAATACACCCAGAAGACGGCAGAAGCAGTTTCACCACGCAGACAAATACACAATGCAAGCCTCAGTTACCATAGAGACAGGGCACTCTGGACATCTTGGGGATTTATTTAAAAAGCCTCCCTGGCAGTATTATTCCCTCCACACCCTGAGAGCAGACTGTCACCACACTGCTGGAGCAGGAGACTCACAGCAGCACAACGGTCAGGAGAAATAACATCCAGGATGCTACGAGCACGTCCAGTCTCCCCCCACACTTGGTAATGATTTGAAGCCTCTATGGCAGCGAAATCATTACAGGCTTACAGAGGCTGGTGGTGAAGCCACATGGAAGTAGCCACAGCTCTGACAGGGAGTTACCTCGACAGGTCTCTGAGGGATCCTGTTGGAGAGTCTGAGCTAACAGAGTGCCGGACATGTCTCGGTCCTGTAATTGGTCGGTACACTGGGTAAACACGGAGCCCGTCTACTGTAAACAGCTGCTACAGGGCAGCGGGAGTCGACTAGGCAGTGACACTTGGGCACGTTGAAGGAAATATTCCGTTTTTTCCCCCATCCAAGTTAGTTTCATCGTTTTGGCCATCATTCCCATCGGTTCACTGTAATTCCATTCATTGCGTTAAGATGTAGAGTCACCGGGTCTCAATATTTAATGCAGCTTTATAATACAATCACAAACACAAGCAGAGAGACCGGCTTTGTTTGATCCCATTACCAAGCCCCTCGAGTATCTTCAGGTGGTTTTATGTTATTACAGCAGCAGAAAAATGCTTTTAATGAATTCACTGTGGCTTTTCAAAAAAGAAGAAGAAAAAAGGGTGTTAATTTGCAAGAAGTTACAAGTCAGCTAAAAAAAAGTTGTGATAAAAAGAAAAAAAGGATTCGATGAGAAAAACTTATTCGGAGTGATGCATAGCATGGAGACAATTAATGCCTGAGAAGTATTTAAAGTTTTGTTGAGATGGAGACTTAATTTGACTTTGGCTCATTAAGTTAGTTTGAACATGAAGCTATTTTATGTAAAAAATAAAAAAATAAACTGTGCTGATTGCAGAATTTGTCAAGTATCTTTCCAGATGGACATTTTTGGTAAAAATAAATGCAGGAATTGCTTGAATTCATATTAATTCTCACAATAACAAGACTAAATCCTAGAGGGACAGAGAGGATGATCTCTTTAAGAAATAAAAAGATAATGCACATGATGAAGTGAAACCCTCTTACTGTGTTCAGAGGCCAAGAGAGAAAGAAAGCACAAGAGACATAAAAAGATAAAAGTAGAATTGATGGACGACTAGGTGGATGGTGGGAGCAGCACTGTCAAGACTCCTCAATCCAGGAAGTGAAATCAGTTTCCTCCTGGTTTCCCCGAGGCTGTTCCACATGAGAGCACCAGCTCCCTCCCGCCTGCATCCACAAAGTAGAGCACTGGCCGAGCCGGCGAAGCCCAGTGACATTTGACAGGGAGAGCGTGAGAGAGAGAGAGAGCGAGAGCGAGAGAGCGAGAGAGCGAGAGAGCGAGAGAGCGAGAGCGAGAGAGAGCGAGAGAGAGAGAGAGTGCTTAGAGACGGCAAAAAAAAAGACATGCCGTCCATTATTTCATCTGTGCAGCACAAAGGACATCTCAGCAAGGAAATGAGTTGGGGTTACACGGGGTAGCACAAAGATGGCTGAATGTCAGGAAGAGGGAAAGAAATAGGAACTTTAAGATAAAAGGCCGTCATTCCCTTTACTGAAAAGATCAAATATGACTGATAGAGGACATGAGAGGTGATGATGAAACAGGGGGAAAAAAGACACAGAGACAAAGGGAAAGCAGACAGAATTAATGTGACTGCCGGTCCCCATTTTTAAAGTCTTTAACTCACCTGAGAATTTCCATGCGACCCCCACTTTCACTGTCAACTCTCCCCTCTACCCCGTCTATCCTCAGACACACTCATCATGTTGCACACTTTCACCTTTGAAGTTGCCTTGCATGCTGAATCTTTTCATGAGCATTGCCAGGGGTCCCAGCCAGGCAACCAGGACGTGGAGAATGAGACGGGAAAGAGGTGTCTGGGAAGAGGTGGGGTGGGGTGGGGGGGCTGATTTATATTCAATATCACACAGACACAGGCGTTGCACCTCAAGCAAAGCTAAAATTGAAGAGAAATCCCCACAAAAACCAATCAAGAGGACTGGCAGAGGGGGAAAACGGCACAGCCCGCTGATTTTGGCCAACGTGACACCATTTAAACGTGCGTATTTTTGCCAGCATATGCAGAAATGAGAAAATCAAACACACACACACACACACCCTCCAGCCTGAGTGTGGGTGGGATGTGTAGGTGTGGGACGCAGGGGAGAGATTATGACCCCTCCGGGCACAGGTAGCGCTCTAATAAAATTAGCTTTGGTGTTTAATCAGCTTCATCTGCAGAAATAGGAACACAGAGGTCCCTCGTTTGATTACTGTGAAGCCAGACATTTTCAAAAGGTCCAGTTACATTCAGAAGCAACGTTTTGCTGTGTTTTCTATGGCTGCAGTGGCTACAAATGCCAAATGGCAAAAATCCAGAAAAGATTTTTGGGTTGCATTTATCAGCATGCAGTGGAACTCGTCAAGCCTTAAGGTTTGAACCGAAAATCAAATTTCACTTTGTTTCTTCTCGAAGTTACAGAACATTCTTATGCCATGGTCTCCATAAGTACCACTGAGATCCAGACAAAGGTTTGAACTACATCTGGAACATTTAGTCGGATAAATAAATCATTTGAAAATACATTTTTCCGAAAACTATTTTGATATTTGCATTTTTCAGCTTGTCATAGGATGTGACGCTTTTCTTTGTCAGATATTGTCGCGTTTTAGTCCGTTAGTTGGATAAAAAAAGCAACTTGAATGTTGTACATCACCTTTAGCCATTTTTTACTACTTTTTGAAATTTCTTAGACAAAGCAGTTGATTAATTGAGAAAATGATCTGCAGATTAATCTATCGTTATAGGTTCAATTTGCACACAATCAAATTCAATGAAAAGGCTGTTTGGCTAAATCATGAACTCAATACTTAACGCAGTGTCTAACATTGCAGGTAAGAAAGTCTTCATCGGCTCTCATCCATTTCCGGGCAGGTGATAGCGGAGAGTGTAATGTTAGCCAGAGATAGCAAAATTATACTCTGGAAGATCTGTCATTTATTCTCTGGTTGTATTTGTTCATGTTTTACAAAAGCTTCAACCTGAGCAAAGGCAATACAACAATAACAGCAATCATATCACATCCATACAGGACTAGCAGACAACTGTTAATGATTAATATAGTAATTTATGTATATTTCTTGTTATTGTCATGAAAATAAGGACAATAGTTTGTATTCCAAAATGCTTCTCATCATCACAGAATCTCCTTTTTCTCTTCTCTCTTCCGTGTTTGAGTTGAAACGAGCTACCGGTATATAAATAAAATTGCCTTGCCTGCCGCTACCGCTCTCTTTATTGGTTGTGACAGTACAGTGAAGGCATCAGCGTCACATTAAAAGGCAGCGAAGTGGGGAGATCAAGGTGATCTCTCCACCTTGCTTTCTTCTTCTTTCTCTAAATTATGCATTCATTCAATTCCCACTTCTTTTTCCGTCTTTCCTCTTTTCTTTTCAGTCTTCAGCCGTGGGGGAGAAAAAAAACACTCGTTACAACGCCCAGATGATGTCCAGACACGGCCATTAAGGTCGGACACAAATAAATTAGCTTCCTCTTTCCCTTTCACACTGGCTGAGTCTCTCTGTGCTGTTTGAAAAGAAACAAATAGACAAAGCCTTCAAAGACTGTCCATCGCTTTAGCTTCTCACTTGCTCTTTTCACACGACAGTGACCCTCCCACCCCTGGGATTTCCTCGTTTCCCACGGGGTGATAGTGCTTCACCGGGACACATAATTAAATCTGTGTGGGCCACAAGGAGCCCATCCAGCGGAGCAGTGCGTTACAGTCCAGTCAAAACACACAACACACACACACACATATAGTACACTCCCTCTGTCATGAAACCAAAAGACCACCCAAATTAGCTCTTGTCAAATAACACAGAGGTGGCCAAATTCTGAAATCCGATCAAAAAGACAGAGGCTGTCAGTTATACTCTGGGAATAAAAGCTTCCCTGGAGTGAAACGAATCCCTTTGAGCTCATACAGCAGCTTCAAACACACACAGCGGGCGATGAGGTGACAGAGAACCAGCAAAGATTAGAAAGAGAAAAATGCCAAAATGCTGCTTACCTAACTCCAGTCTTTGTGGGAGTAAATGTAGAGGAGAGATTAGAGGCTTCAATCCTGCAGCGCCTTCCGGGTCTAATCGGTGACCTCACTGTTTAGATTCAAAACTTTACGAGCGACCAATCAGCCGCAGCCGCTGATTTGAACTTGGACTTTGAAATCCAGATTCCTGCGCTGCTGTTTCCTGTTGAGCTGTCAATTTGTAGTGTGACAGCAGTTGAATATTAACAGGGATGATGACAGAGGCTGGATGGATGATGACATCATGCAATAAAAAGACAACACTGGCAGGGGAAGTAAAGTAAAACCAAAGGATAGGCTGCTGTGCACCAAACCAGCACTCTGACCTCGACTCAACTCAAGTAGCCTGTGAAGTCGGTCAGAAGAATACAATTCTTTTCAAGTTGACTTTTCTTTGTGGTATGAATATGACCAAAGTATAAAAATAGTTCTCGTCTCTGTGTCCAAACTGGAATTTTCTCATTATCACAATAATTAGATAGTTTTGATTTTTTTTCCACGAGCTAGGGTAAAATAGAGCGTGAGATGGTTTGTTGTGGCGTCAGCAGTGGTGCAGGCGTTGAACTAGACC
The DNA here is from genome assembly GCF_949748355.1 of Melanostigma gelatinosum. Taxonomy (NCBI): domain Eukaryota; kingdom Metazoa; phylum Chordata; class Actinopteri; order Perciformes; family Zoarcidae; genus Melanostigma; species Melanostigma gelatinosum. The sequence continues at coordinate 26,819,338 of NC_136635.1, forward strand.
ACTGTGGCACAGAGGGAGTTGAGCCGGAACCTCTCATGAGCTCTGGTTAGTGACCGGAAGAATGAGATCGCAGATCGGCCAAAATGAGCTTCCTTAGTAGGTCGGCGAGGAGCTCAGACATCCGGAGGGAGCCCAGAGTAGAGCCGTTGCTGCTTTGCGTCAAAAGGGGCCAGCTGAGGTGGTTCGGACATCCTCCCTTTAGAGGTTTTCCGGGCATGTCCCAACTGGTTTAATAAGGCCCCCGAGTAGACCCAGAACACTGGAGGGATTATATACCTCATCTGGCTTGAGAATGTCTTGAGAATGTCTTGTTGCAGCTCACGTTCAGCCTGAGACTTCAGGAAAAGGAAGAAGGACAAACTGTGTCTGCCACATGAATGTAATGTACTTGTTTATTTTTCATTTTGTTTGAGTAGTTGAACAACTTCAGAGAAGAGCCTTGAAGCGAAAGATGCAAGATGCTCATTGCAAGAAACGTGTGTTTTGAGTCGAGGCCTTCGTCACAAGTGAAGGCACACGACTCAACATGTCTTCCCCTCACATCCCCGTTCCCTCTGTGTCCTCTGTGCCTCTTCCCCAAGCGCAACAAGTTTCATTTGATGTTTAGGATTTCAAAGAACCAAATGTATGCTGTTAAGCTCCTTTAAATCATGATTCAAATGAGAACATACAAGCGATGTTATTGTATCTCTTCTATTTTACCCGGACATGCAAAGTAATCTGCCAACAGCTGTTTATCCTGTGTTTGTATTCAAGTGTGGATTATAGCTTCAAAACAAGACCAAGCATCTCAACGTTGATGAAGCATCTGGGGACAAAGACCCTTTCTATTTTCACCGAGAGACGAAGCAGTCTGTAGTTCCTGAAGAGGACCGGACTAGACCGCCAGCTGAGCAGTCCGAGACCAGCAGCTAACCTGAGGTGCATTATGCAGCCGATAATTAAAGACACGCTGGTCTTATTTAATATTGATGTCTGGTAATTAAGGGATCACACGCTTAACATGTCTACCTCTTTCTCACGCCGATACATAAATGTGCAAGGTTGCATCCGCACGCATGCACAGCTGAGCACCTATCAGCAAAGAAACACAACATCATACCTTCAAAATGAGGTCTTTACTGGTTAATGAGGACTCTGGTGCATTCACTGTATGTGCGGTAATATGGCATCAGAGTGGGGGGGTTGGACAAAAGAGCTCACTGGAGACTTCATTAACATCTAATTGATTTCATTTGCGGCATTGTGAGACTGATAGCGCGCAAATGTTCTGCCAATAAGCTCAGACTGAACCATTTACATCCGTCTGCAGATTATGGGGAATAAACGATGGCGATGAAATGAAATGGGACATTTTACAGCAGGAGTAATAGATGTATGGATATGGCCCGAGATATGATGATGTTTCACAAAGGAAGAGGGATTCGCTGCTCTTTCTCCTCCCTCCTTAATTCTCCGTCCAGCCACAGCTCTGTTTCTTCTGAATTCAGGCTAATTGAATTAGAGCTGCGTGATTAGAGCCCGTACGGCACCGCGACACTCTGGACTTCATCATCTGAGCTACTGTGAGGCCGAGGTACGACAGAAGGGTTGGGGGAGGACGAGAGTGATGCAGAGTGAGTGGAAGTGGGTGCTTCACAAAGCGACGGTCAAGAACAGAATAATGAGGATCAGCGAGAGTAGAGCAAAGAAACACGACACGACAGTGTTCCAATTTAAAGTCTCACCAGAGTAAAAAAAAATATGAAAACATGACGAAACAGAGCCGTCTATTCAGCAGCTCAACGACGACCAGGAGACGCTGCAGGTTCCAGTCATTTTGTGCACGAGCTGAGAGGAGCTGTAGCCGTAATGACCAGCGCTGTGATTTATTGGCCTGTTAGGATTTATCATAAAGCAGTCCGGCGCATGAACAGGAGCCGTAGATACGCCGGGGCCCCGCCGGCCTCCGTGTCAATAGAAAAACGACCTTGGACACGTAAATCTCTGGGGGCAGCTTCATTAGCCCCTCCGACGAAGCCACAAAGAGCCATCACACACACTCTAAATGCTTTGCAGTTGGCCGCTGGCCTTCAGGCAGCGCTGCGGCTTTGTCATTTACTCATTCAAGCGCCCTGGCTGCGAGGCGAGCGCAGAAGTCGACTCCCTTTTTCCATTTAGCGACCGGCATGCTGACAGTCTGCCCTCTTCCGGTTGGTGCTAATTAGCCAGGTTCCTGAGGTGGATTCACTCGTCTCAGGTCCAAAGCGTTGATCCGAAGGGCTGCCAATAACGCGCCGCCCATTCCTGCTGTGCCCTCTCACAGTTCAGCAGCGATGGGAACCCCAAAGTAATAACAGCTGTCAAATGCACGTTACCTCGGCAACCATCTCTCTGGCAACTGGAGAAAAAGCGGCCGCTCTGATGCGAATGGGAGTTATTGTGCAGGAGAGAAAAAAACATGGTTTAAAAAGCAAAAGAGTGAGAAGTTCAGAGAGAGAGTGAGAATGCAAATGTGTGACTCAAGGTCTCACAGACACACAAAGACAAACATTTTGCTTCAAATATCTCACTTCAGTATTGACAAGAGATGGTGTGGCACATAAAATGAAGTGCATACATTCAGAACTGTGCATACAAACACAGGTACTGTAACACAAGCACCTGTTCTGCCATATGAGAGAACACCGTGTCTCGGGAGAACGTTTCAAAGAAGACGGATGTTGAGAGAGAAAATGGAAGACTTTGCTTTCGATGCTGCCGAATTTAGCCTTTAAAAAAAGGGAGAGAAAACGCAAGAATGTGATTTTTTTAAATGCTGCAGCAGAATATTTGGAACCCCAATACCAAAGGTTGACTCGTAAATAAGTGAAAGAATGTCAGATACAACAGATGTGATCATCTGTGGTTAAAGTGTTTTAGTGCTGGAGTCTGATGCCACACAGGTGGATCAATTTAGACCAATGCTTGGTTACAGAGAACAATTAGAAACATTAAACTGACTTCATTATGAACAAGATTTAAATGTGTATATATTTCACCCCTCAAGACAATTTTCTTGAGATGCAGCAGGAGGAGAAGATGTTATGTTGAACCCTCATCTTGGTTTAAGTCATTTTAAAGATGATTTTTACAAGATTTTACAAACGGGATAAAGGACTATTTGATCACTGAATGTACTTGTCCTGTTACTGAACAATACTGCTAATTCATCGTTTTATGGAATTATTTCTTAAGGCTGTTGCTCTTTTTAATGTGAAAAAAATCCTTTTGGTTGTGAAAATATAGAAATAAATAGGAGAAAAACATGTTTTGGATTCTCGTCAATCACATGACTCATCACATTTGTCCTGACAAACCACGATTTAAGAAGAAACCATTTTTATTGTCATATACATTTACACATACACGGAATTTGATTACTGCATTTCACCTATCCCTGTATAGAGGGAGCAGTGGGCTGCCATTGATCGGCGCCCACTGTAAGAACATCAACATCCCCGTTGTCTTCCTCTAGCTTTGTGTTGAAAGCTACTAAGAAGCCACTTTGTTTGATCAGACATATGTTCAATATTTGCAACGTGGATTGTGAATGTATCAAAATATCCTTGTTGGTGGAGACAAACCCAGAGCGTTGTGCTGAAATATATCCAGCTCATGTCTGAACCATGGTTCAGTCGGCCTGGCAGAACACATCCATCTTCCTCACTGCCAATCCTTTCCATATTCTTTATCTCAGTCCGGGGTTGTTAAATGGTCATACCGCTGCCTATCTTGTCTCCAGCCTTGGGCCGTCACCTAAGCCATTCACTAACAGGCAGAGTAATGAGAACGCTGCTCGGGCTGCGGCTCTACAGGCCACTGCTTCACCATTAGCCGTTCTCACAGACTGCAGCTCGGCCCCTTTCAACCATTCTGTAGTTTCACAGAGGCCGCGCTCACACTTACAAACGGCACTCAGAAACGGAGAAGCGGACAAAGTCCCCGGAGACGAACGTCGACATGAACCCACACCTCACACTTACTTCGTGCTCGCCCGAATTATGACAAATGTTTGAGGTTTAGAAAAAGTATGAGACGTGGGGCGGAGGGGAGAAGCAGTAAAGTCAGACAATGCAGCGCCTCAGTACACTGCACTAAATCAATGAACTGATCAGAGACCAGGCTAGAGATCTGATGCGTGTACTGACAATGACAAACAGGGAAGGTTGCAGATTTAGTTTCAAACGTGTCTTAAATGCATTGTATAACCCCAACAAACAATATAGATCATAGAGAACTTAATAAGAGTATTTTAAAAGGACAATGTTGCACTGGGTAGCCAATATTATTACACATGTTGGTCTTGAATCTCCACTAGATTCACCATGAGCATTCTTCCCACAGACGGTGTATAAGAAGTGGACGTAGTACCGCGATGTCGCCAAATGGTTTGTGGACTACAGTTTTGAAGCCTCGAGTTTGCCATTGTGGCTGTCGCCATCTTGTTTTTGTTTTTTATCAAAAAGTGACACGAGAGGGTGGGGCCAAACAATGAATAGGATATTTTTAGGCGACCAAAATGTTACAATTATCATGAGCTGAAAACACTCTGTGAAAGGGTTAAAGTTGTAAGACCAAAACAGGGACTACTCCCTGACCGGACAATGGCGTGGAAGCGACCTGTTAATCACAAGGTAGCCTCGCCCTGAAGCATACCTTTATTTGACTCGAAATGGAACATAAATTACCAAATGAACATCATGCTGTATTTAAGAAGCCTTGAAACCAGCAACTGAGACCATAAACTAATGTTCACAATGTTTACTGAGGTAATAAAGTGAGAACTAAGGTCATTTTCACATAAACTTCTATACAATCTGACTTATTTTTGCAACCAGAGGAGTGATGGCCATCACCTGATGGCCAGAATGCAAGTTTAAGGCACTTCCACGTTGGCTTCACTTTTCAGACCCGTATAGGTTGCAGCCATATTTTTCCTCAGAACCACCAACACCAGGAGCAGAAAAGACTAAAATGAAGATCTCACAGCAGTTGTAGTTGGAGAGACATGCTGACCGAAAAAACATAACAAAACTGAACGACGTTTGATAGAGTTCTCTCCATGTATAGCAGTGCAAGGTAAAATTAATATCTAACTACCTTTATGAGACAAAATCTTTTTTTAAAGTATGAGAAATTCATATAACCATAAAAATGCAAGAACATTTTCACTGGTAAACACTTTGCCGTCCCTCATATGCTTGAATCGTCCTGGGAAAGAGGAATATTTCATGAATGCACTACGGCAACACTTCTTCTGCCTCGAGGGTCATTCAAAATTAAACATGGCCGACCTCCTCCTCATTTCATCCATTCTCGATTCAAAGCATGCATGAGTGTGACCTCTGATACTAAAATGATGATCACAGCTTTTGGGCTCGTGGGTTCGCTGCCTCCTCTTCCATTGGATTATGTTTGTGTGTTGAATATTCATCAGCTCTGTGGTTTCAGTTTGCATGCCGGTTGACGGAAAGAGCTTGAAAGAACATATGTTGCGTTATCATTTTGGTTTTATTCCGATTTTGGGGTTGAGGTTATGTTCCATCGATCTCTGTCAGTAATTATCTTTCCACCTAGAAGGAGGCAAAGGTGCGGCAGCTCCAACCTGGCAGTCTGAAATATCCTGTCATGCAACTTGATGTCGTCCCTACTCATCATATTATGCTGCTTAGGTTATCATAACTGACTCACCCAGCATCACTGTAAAGACGCCGGGTAGGCCAGTTACGATATATATTATCCCATAAATAATCACGATAAATAATATTTATATATTATTGTCATTTTAAGACAATTTTATGCCACTAATATAATATTTGAATAGCATACTATTGCAAGTACACTCTTTAAAAGAGCAATGAACTTTTAATTATTATGCCATTACATGAAAAAAGTTGAGTGCAGTAAAAGATGTGTGTCTCTAATACAACTGTCTTATTGCTGAACACCAGATTTGGAATGATTTGATCAAAGTGGCCCAAATCAGAATTAAAATATCAGACACTCGTGGAGTCCTGAGTGCTTTAAGACTTTCTGGGCGTGGGCCTCAGCTCTCTCTGACCAGCGTTGGATCGGACTCAGTGACCACATTAGCCTCTTCACCAGCCGTTTCCTCGTCAGTCTGGCTGACGGCGCCGAGTGTCCCAGCTGCTACACCGTCAGTCAGACGATCAGTAACTCTGCAGGCTGCTAATCACCTGTGTCATTTAAATACAACTCCACGGAGCCGCTACGCACACACATCGCCGATTAACTGTGCAGTAGCCAATCGGCGCATTCTGCCAAATATCTCTGCCAAAAGACAGACATCTGCCAAGTCGCATCCCATGTGATGAATGCGACAACACCGCTGGAGCTGTCACACCTTTGTTCTTCTCCCGTGACAGATTCAACCTCTAAAATCCAAACCAATCCCCCACAAAAGTCTTGCATTGTATTTTGCAAACATGTATATGAATGTGCCAACTTATGTTCATCCTAAATGTGCCATGTTTGCATGTTGATATTTGAAAGTGTGATGTAAAAATAACAATGACTGAGGCACCCACAGTTCAACTCTGTGCAATCGATTGCTTCTAGCAACTACACTTTCTCCTGATCGTGTCACCATCAGTCAGAGCTCCACAGGAGACAACAGACCTAATGATGCTAGTCGTCTCTGACAACGTGTCTCCATCTATCCAGCACCGTCTCCGTGCCTTCACACTCCAATTCACAGAGGGAGACAAGTCTTTGGCTCTGCGGAGAAATGGATTCATGAACCAAAAAACATGACATGGGATCGGTGCACAGACAGACACACTCGCCGATGTGCGTCTGTGATTTAAGGCGTATTTCATGACAATGGACATCAGCCACTGCTTAGAAATGCAGCATCACGAACACAAAATTAGCACAAACACAAATATGAATGACATGTGGTCTTAGCTTGTCCACCTCTCTGTCTCCGTGCCAAGGTAAATGGCAAACCTGCCATTTAAAATGCATGAACACATTATGCAACACACAGCAGCGCTCATCTCCAGCCTCCTGGCCTTTCCACCCCTGGGGCCTAATAATTGGCATTCATAGGCAAAGTTATGGTCCCGCGCTCAATTACCAGTCTCATTACAGGACGAGAGGCCAGCAGGTCTTGACGAGGCCCGGCTCTCTTCCGCGTTAATCCAGGCAGGTGTGTGAACGCGGAGCGAGGAGAGTGCCGGCTCTCAGGCTCGGGCCAGTGAGGGCGAGATTACAGCACGAATCCAATGTTTGTCTGACACCAGCACTGATCCCTTAATCCAGACTGCTGCTGTCTTGCCATTTCCAGCCAGCTAGTCTGCCAACACACCCCCCTCCTCCAGGATGCAGACACCAGCTGTTGGGGCTCAGCTGTGTCACAATGCTCAGTGTAGTTTGTGTGTGTGTGTGTGTGTGTGTGGGGGGGGGGGGGGTAAATAAATGCATATATACATTTATGCATACACAGATGGCCAAAGTGTGAGTATCTGGAGATCATCACACAATAACACATTGACATCAAAACATACTCAAAGAGCCAATGTTTCCTGAATACTAAACCAGTAAAATGCCCAATTCATACAAAGGGAAAACAGAAAGAGATGCGAATGAACCTCAGCTTCTCTGAAACAACAGCATGGAAGTCATCCACTGTATTTAATGTACATTACAGAGGGCTGTTTACCAAGATCTCTGTGTGAACTGGCAGCTCTCTGACAGCCCTGATTTCAATATGGAAAAGGAGCTTCACAGCTGTACTACAAACCAGAGTTGGAAAGTAACTATAGCGCTCTATTTAAAGGGGAACACCAGCTAAATTAGGAATTCCAATATGTTATTTTCATGTGCGAGAAAAGTTCAATCAATACTGGTGAACACGAGCTCCTCTCGTTCAAAGCCAGAAACCACAGAAGTTGGTCTCACTTCTAACATCATTAAGTAGAAATCTGGAGCTGCTCCATAGACAATATTTTCTTTTGTGAGCTTTCTTCTAAAAAAGTGTTCTTAGTTGTGAAATTGTATCCATAAACTCTGAACATTCCCCTGGGTGCTCTTACTGACATCAACAACATCTTTCCCAATCAACCATCTATGGAGCATCTCGACACTTTATACTTGACAACAGTTTCCTACTCTAGTTTTGGGATTTGGGAGACAGTTGTGCATGTTTATTTATATTTTTGGACTATCCTAAACCACAGGAATAACATGTATGAATATAAAATATGGGCGTAGTTCACTGGTTCTTCAGTTATGCTTTATACACCAATATCTTATTATTTATAGAGTATAGAACAGCCTAGAGCTCAAATCTGCTCCACCTCAGCCAGCTACAACATTAAACTGCTGCTTACACCTGAAGGCAACAGCAGTAATACATTCATTCAATAATGCAACAGAACACTCTGAAAGGGGAAATTCTGCATACGGTAATTTACATTTAATTGCATTTTGCGGCTAATCATTTTACCAACTTATTATGATGAATGCAGTTTTTTTGTACTTGTAATGGGAGTTGTAAATGGTACAACTAAAACAGCTATTGTCATTATTGATTAATCTTCTAATTATTCAAATAATCATTTAGTCCAGAACTACATGAATGTTAATTGTGCATCACAGTCTCCTAGTACACGTGTCCGGGCTGTTTTATCCATCCGACAGAACAGAACCCAAAGATACTGCTTTCACTGAGGGGATCCAAATACACAAACAAATGAGAAGCAGGAACTGAGTAATGTTCGGCACTTTGGCTTGAAAGATGACTTAAATCTAATAAATGAATTAGAGAACGGATTTAGTTTACATTGTCTCGTGATGGACTTCTATCACCACTTGAGACATTCACATTCTTTAGATGTAGAAAGGCGTTAAAGGAGACACATCATGCTCAGTACAAGGTTTATACGTATATTTTGGGTTTCTACTCGAACATGTTTACATGATTTAATGTTCAAAGGTACATTATCTGTCTCATACTGTCTGTCTGTGCACCCTCCGTCTGAAACGCTCCGTTTTGAAGCCTCGAGTTTGGCATTTTGGTCGTCGCCATTTTGTTTTTGCACCCAGACGTGACGTGAGGGGATGAAGGTAGATTTACAACCGAACGCTGAGTTCGACATTTGTAGGCACCCTGAATGTTAAAATTAATTTTCATGGACTGACAGCACTCTGTGAAAAGGTTAAAGTTGTAAGATGAAAACACGGACAACTCCCAGACCAGACAACGGCGTGGTAACGACCCGTTAATCACTAGGTAGCCCCGCCCTAAAGCACACCCTGCTTTATCGCCTATTTTACTCTAAATGGGACCATCATTGACGAAATGAACATCACGCTGAGGAGATGCCGCTCTGACGGCCATTAGAAAGAATGCAAGTTCAAGGCACTTCAGCATTGGCTTCACTTTTCAGAACCGGAGGTTGCCGCTTACTTTTTTTAGGCATTTATTGCATTTGCCTAATGCAGCAAATGTAACGTACAACAAAGGATTCATCACAGAAAATGCTGTGCAACTTTCAGTGGTAGCATTTCTGGCAAGGAATGGTGGGATTCATGAGGAATGTACAACAGAGGGGAGTTAGCCCGGTGAGGCTGGCGGCAGTGTGAGGGCTGTAAACTTGCTCTGCTGGTGATGTATACGCAGCCAGCAGCAGGAGGAAGCCTTTGTAGTTCCCCCCAGGTATGAAAAGAACCTGTCTTTAATTCCAGTGGATCGCACAGAGGAGCTCCCAGCATCTGGGCGGCATGTGTGAATGTCCTGGTGGATCTGAGACGATATCCCAGCCCTCACCAACTTCACAGCAAACAGAAAAAACACACTCGGACTCAGTAACAGGGACCAGAAGCGCAGGAATTATGGGCCATATGCAGACAAAGGAGATTATCTGGAGTCCTACCACCAACTCAAAAACACTTCAACACATTCATACACTGACCAGCCATCAACACATTCTCAACTAAAATTGTGGGCTTTTCCACTGACTGTAAATATCTGTTCTGTTAAAACTTCAGGTGAGGGAAGACGATATTTTTTTCAGAGTGTTCGGGGGAAAAAGACAAATTTAACACATACAACTAACTATAATCTTTCTTTGCGAACATCTATCTCACCAGTCCTGTCTCCTAAAAATAATAAAATATTTAGTTGTGGATTACTTTTGATGCATCATAAATAAGTTGAAGTCCTCGTAGGGACGAGCTCAGGGTGGTGGATAGGTAAAAAAACAACACTTTCACAGGCTTTCACCCGGAGACTTCTGTTTGCATCCTGTGTGAAGCAAGTAGTAGTTTTGATGCTCAAACACAATCAAGTACTTTTGTTGCATTTTTTGCTTTGTTTTGTTTGAATTTACAACATTAACCAGGTATTTAAAACTGTGAACGTCATCCGGGAGAAAAACTATGATTACCTTGAAACGTAATTGAAAATGCAGTTTAGTTGTAGGGGATCATCATTTTGTAGGAGACAGGATTTCTCCCACTAAATGTATCGTCACATTAGTAAGATCATTATCGTGGTACGAGTACAGATGAGGTGAGACAGAGAGAGTTAGAGAGAAGGAGGTGGCTGTTGAAAAATTGGATGCTAGAAGACACTTCTGATGAAATCACTTTCACAATCAGTTGATCATTAAAAAAGAAGACGAATATATAAGCAGTAGTTTACTCCAGACAGACAATATATTCAACATGTGCCACGACAACCCCTCAGAGGCTCTTCCCCCTCTCTCCTCACCTCTCCATCTCCAGAATGGCTGAACGATAACAACACTCCATTATAGTCTCGAAGGTTTTCATTAAGAGCAGAGGCTTTCACATGGAAATGACTCGCCATAAAACACTATGTTACATTTAGTTTCGGAGTAAAAGCCTCCATACTGGATGGGAATTTGAATTAGTTCTCCGCACAGATTGGGGTCAATATTTCCACCCGGCAGCGACCCGCAGAACGTGTTGACAGCAAGGCAAAATTAATGCAAACACGCTGCTAAAAATGTGTTCTTAAATGACTCGCCTGGTGGAACTTGTCTTTTTCCATCCCCAAAAGAAAGTGTCAGCGACAGGCTAAAATGAACCCAAGGTGCCGTGTGTCAATCATTTTTTCTGTCTGTTTCCAGATGCTCCCCTCCCTCTCACCCCCACCTCCTCCTCCTCCTCCCCTTCAAAACACCACTCCTCTGTGGATAGGAGGTTACGTGCAGCCTCTGATCTCCTCACACTCACCCTGCAGCAGAAGATCTGATCGACACCGCAATGTTCTGGGTGTGCTCAGCGGTAAACACCTCCAGCTTTCTACAGTGTGTGTGTTCTGTTATTATGGTTTGTCCCCATTAACAGCAGCATTGTTGTGTTGGTATGCAGCCTAGACATAAGATACATAATGTATACAAGAAGTGGACGTAGTCGATGCGACGTTGGTTTGTGGGCTGCGGTTTTGAAGCGTTAACCTTGTTATTTTGGTCATTGTCTTCTTCGTTTTTTTTTTTTGCAACCAGTGAACGGAAGAGACCATATGGACTGCGTAGGAGTGACGACGTGGTAGAGACGTTGTGGCTCTAGTGGCGACATGTCAATCACGAGGTCACAAGGACTTCTGTTTTCAACCAGAGGAGTCGCCCCCTGATGGCCAGAAGAAAGAATGCACGTTTAAGGCACTTCCGCGTTGGCGTCACTTTTCAGAACCGGAGGTTGCCTGTCATGCAATGAGGAGAAGGATGTGTGCTGAGGCTTTATCATTGTCACAAACCTGCAATGTGTTTGTGTCTGACACCCCATACACACCCCGGCGGCAACAACTCAATACAGTTTTCAGTTTGGGCTGAGAATTTTTTCAAACAACCCCACATGTAAACAGCATTTCCTGTTTAACTGAATTAGTGTGGACATCGTCGTCGTCGGTCGTTACAGTATCTATCAAACAAGCAAACACTAAGTGATCGTTTTTGGGGCGACCGTGGCGCACTGGGTTAAGAGGTCGTTTGGGAACCGGAAGGTCAACGGTTCGATCCCCGACTGGGGCATGTCACGTGTCGAAGTGTACCTGAGCAATACACTGAACCCCCGGCTCCCCGGGCGCCTGTCATTGGCAGCCCACTGCTCCTTGTATACAGGGATGGGTCAAATGCAGAGACAAATTTCCCCCTTAAAGATAGTATAAATTCTATTCTAGTTTTTAAGGCTATCATTGCCCTCCCTCATCCCCTCTTATCGTCCTGCCTCCCTCCTCCCTCTCTAAACCATCAGAGCCCCATAATGGCCTCCCACCAGGGACATACAGACAGGATCCACCCAAACACCTCCATCGAAATCCTCATTCAGCCCTCTAGCCTGGCTGGTCCCGACTCTCTGAGGGTTGCTCACCTGTCACCATTAATGAGGGCTCCCTTGCTCAGGAAGGGGGGGGGGGCTGAGGGGTACAGTAAGGGGGAGGGGAGTTGGTGATGGGATGCGAGGCCCTGACAGCCCCCTCCCTGTGATGGACGACGCATGGGAGATGAAGAAAACCAGAAGCAGGGTGATTTCTGCTGGGAATATCGCATCGTTGGGCTCTTTGGAAAGACTTAGCGATGCGCTCTTAACTATAAAAGCTTCCTTAAATGTGTGAGCTTCTCTGAGGAGGCAGGCATAAAAAGATGCAGCACCTATAGATAAATCCACACCTGTTGATTCAAATCAAGACAACATTGATAAAGCACCAAAAACACAGTGCACAGGCAGTACAAAGACGTGCACATTCTTAAATATGCAAACATCCTCTAGTATCAGCGTTTCAAGTCGAATTTTGTGCTTTTCTTTGCTTCATATCAGTTGAAATTAAATATGCGTGCGCTTTGGATGGTTGGTCAGACAGAACAAGCAATTGGCCCAGGATGTCCCAGCAAACGTAATCCGCATTTGACAATTGACAATTGACAGCTTGGAAAGTGGAAAGTGTTGGGAGCTAGAAGCTCCTTTCGTTCCAATACTGACAAGTAATTGAGTGTGACATAAGGCTGTAAAAAACATCAAAAATAATAACAATTTTAGCTCTGCCGCATCCGTTGTGTAATGAGGACAGCCTCCCCTGTGGTCGGATAGTCAGATTTCCACAAATTAGGTGCAACATGCTCATTCTTACAGCTTATAGATGCTCAATATGGAATTCAGAGCAAATCTATTTAACGGATGTTAGCAGCTAAAGGTGCTAACAAAGCTAGCAGTGCAAAAACCAGCGACAGAGCAGACAGAGCTCACAGTGTTTCACTGAGAGGGAACCGTAGGGAGGGCGCTTTTGTGGGTTTCTGCGTGCATCTTCGTCTGCAAACGTTTTTGCCACTTTGCTGATGTACCTGCTAAAAAATTGGCACAGGACTTTACTTTCATTGTAGCTGTGACGACAAGGATCTGAACTGAACAAAAACAAAACTGAGTGAAAAAGCAGAGAAAAATATAGAGGGAAAGGCAGAGACTGGAGATGTTTACTATAAAAGATTAGCTGTGTCTGCACTGTTCCTTCAATTTGCTTGTTAACTCTGTGAAAGAAAATATCCCAGCATGTCTGCGGGCATTTGATGCTGGGAAGCCGCTTCCAATTTGAAGTAACTGTACTGGATTGCAATTATTCTCCCCGTGCATGTCTTCTTCTTTTAGTTGTTGTTGTGAGGTCAGGAGGGTTTCGCGTCTACTCAGCTCCAGCGAGTACACAAACTGAAACAAAGCGAATGAACTAATAATGTATCGTAGGCAGCGCGTGTCTCACTTCCAAATGACTGCAGACGTGCAGTGCCATACCCTAAGGTGTACCACCTGCTCTGAGACCCCCCACCTCACACACACTCTCACACACCCAGAGAGCGCTCAAGGGCGCGAAACGAGAGCAAAATGCAGGGGAGGGACACCGTTTTGACATCAAGATGCGTCACACACAATGAAGCCCTGAGGAGAGCTTTAATAGCGCATCACAACAGAGAGACAGATATGGACACGCACACACACACACACACACACACACACACTGACAACACCCCACGAGTGGACCTCACCATGGAGATGAAATGTGTCTACGCGTCAGTGATGAAAACCAACAATTTACGCTACGAGAGAAAAAGCTGTCAGACAGAGGTTAAAGAGAGACAGAGAGATGAAGAACACACACATTAGTGCTGGGCGGTATACCGGGTGTACCGGTAGATCTTGAATTTCAGCTATTACTAGTCTCAATTCCTTTCAAGATATTAATAAAGTTGTAGATAGTGATACTGGATACTTTATGTCGTTGTGACTGCACGACCAACTCTATATGAGAATGAGCCCAGAGACCTGCTCACCCAGGCGACCTGACATTCACACGGTTAAGTCTGACATTTCATCGTATCCGCGCATTTGCCTCGCACTTAAATTCAAAAAACTGCTGCAACCTACAAGAGGGCGAGGAGGGCGATCTTCCCCTCCGCTCTCTAAACACACCCTCCATTAACATCCAACACGACTTCGTCTTTGCTCTCAAAGGTCAGGGCAGCTGCATAAGGTGATTTGTCTCCATTTTAAATCACACTTTGTGTCTTATCTCCTTATTGCCGGGCAGCCTGAACCACAGTATAATACTACACGCTGATTTATCATAATGAGAAAACCTGTGTGGTATTTAGCAACGATGTCGGAGGGACAAAACCTCTCATTTCTGTGGCAGGTCAATACAGGTTTGAAAAGCAAGCGTGACGCCAGGTTTGGCTTTGCTGACATTCAACAGGCAAGAAGCAGCAGAAAACAAATGAGGCTCTCCATCCATCCTTATTCAGGCATTCTTTATCTTAAACCAACAGATTTAATTGAGTCTCTGATGCACCTGCAGAGACTGAGGAGCGAATTAAAAAAGGCAACAACAAAAAAAAAAGGAGACAAAAGATTCAATTCCTCCAGACCCCTGATGGCTGCACCTCCTCATTCCAGCCCGATGCAGAGACACGGGCTTGGTGGCGGGACAATGCCCGCAACAGACACACACAAAGGGATCATATGATAAATATATAATGGAGCTGCAGTCAGCGCAGCTAGCCAGGCAGGCCGGCAGGACGTGAGTGAGGGCTGAGGTTTTATTTTTTTTACTATGCTTGTTTTATTATTCATAAAGAGGATGAGGTTTCCAGGATGCTCGTTGTTGGCTGGAGTCCCGAAGCTGCTCCATTCATTCGCATCCACACCGCTACTGAAAGTGTTTCTGCTGGGATGTGTCTCAGCAGCAGATCCAGTTTCCTTCATGGGGAGCGACCGCTGCGGCAGCCTCGCCGTTTGAAGATAAAGCTTGAAAGGAATTTGGCCAAAAGTGCCTAAGTGTGTCTGTCGTAAAAATAGGCAGTAAAAAGAAACGCCAAAATCGATGCTGGGACTCTGTGCGTTCTTCCACAGCGGTGATAAAAACCTGGGTTCAATAGCTCATGTCACCACGTTATGGGGCCTAATACAGATGCCGGCATCTGCACTTCAATATTTCATTAGTCTCATCCGCTATCTCCACCAATCAGTCGATATCCTGAGAGAGAGAGAGAGAGAGAGAGAGAGAGAGAGAGAGAGAGAGAGAGAGACTGTGACGGCGCCTGGCGTCAATCATTTTAACAGTCTGGGTCAGGAAAGAGTAATCCAACAGATGCTAAGATCACGCGAGCTCGGCCATCACTCCAGAACTGTGTTTTGGTTTTCAGGTGCGAGTATGACTAAGAGACGAGAGGAAAACATTTTTTTTTCTTTAAAGTCGGTGAAGAAGAGACTCCTAAGAGCTGCGTTTTCCTCACCAAGTCACAGTCGGTGGAGTGTCAGTGCTGTTGCATCCATCAGCACATAGAAATCCCTCCACCTGTGGGATCAACAGCTGTCAGATCAGGCTGCAGTGAACGTTTGTCGCCGCTTTTACTTGCAAATGCGTCAGATGACATCACTTTTCCACTCAACAGCTGTAGAGAAATCAGACTAGAAACCGGAGCCTCCGCAAATGTTTGTTTTTCTGACACAACAACACAAGGTCTTTGCAGCCTCGTGAGTTTAAATCCAAGGACTGTTGTCAAATATGACATCTATCTCTGACCCTGAGTGCTTCCCTTCTGTGACTGCTCATAATAATAATAATAATAATAATAATGTTTAAATTCAATGCATTCAACTTGAAGGTAAGATATGTCTTCACAGATGGAGAAAAATGAAGCAACCAAAAGCACACCATTCAAGCAAACCCATTTGTTAAAGACATAACGCGAACAACCAGAGACTTCAAAAACTACCTTCCCAGAGTGCAACGGGAAGGATATCAGACAGATATATAATCAAATTAGAGAGATGTACAAACATCAAATGAGACTAAAATGTTTTGTCGGCACGCAGACAGAAGCATTCGAGCACTAACACCAAGGGTTTTTGGCTTATTAAGTCCAATAAGTTGTTTTTTCTGTTTAAGTTATTCGATAAACCCGTCCAGTGAGAGGATGAGGAAGCAAAACAGGTCAGAAAAGAGAGAAGAAGGAGAGACAAAAGGAAGAGAGAGAGAGAGAAAGGGAAGCTGAAATGAGTGGACACGGCTATCCAGGAAGTCAAAGACGATTTCCTACACTTGCTGTGATGCTCTGCCTCCATGTCAGGATGTTTAGCGCTGAAACTTGAACCGGAAAATATTGAACTGCAATATTAAATTGCAAGTCTTTCATCTCTAGAGGACTGGTATGGTTGGTCAACTTAGTATCAAACATGTACCGAGCAATACTGTAATCCGTTCTCTTCCATGTTGTTTCTACCTATAGAAAGATGCAGTTGCTTGTTGCCTTGCAAGGTTGACATCGAAGACAACTTCAGAGTAAATATCTATCAATTCACCCATTTTAAAAGTGACGATTCTAGTTTTGCATAGTCAGACTTGTCTTTTGAGCTGTGTCTTTAATCCAATCACAATCATCTCGGGTGGCGCTAGAGGAGCACAGAAGGCAGCGACGGTGCCCTTTCGAAATAGAGTGCTGCAGGAACGAGTTACAACCAGGAAGTCAGTCGGTACTTTACATTTCCGGTTCCCCCGTCTCAAAGTCAATGTTTTTTTGAATGGGTCGTTGGTTAGATGCCTGAAAAAAGTATGTGGTTAACACAAGTAAATACACCTCTTGTGGATTTTTAAGCTTTAACAGGTCTTAAAATAGGCAGTTGCCAACAAGTGGCTCAATGAAACTACAAAACTACAAGTACCGGTACTTTTACTTTACTCTCGGATGTAAATGAGAGCGGAGACGTGAGGTCGTGTGAAAGCTTCAACAGTCGAGCTTTAAATGTTAACATGAGATCTTCTTGACTGAAAGGAGGTCCATCCATCCGTGTGATTCAGAGAACAATGATGACAATGATGATGATGAAGCCGAATGCACTGATACACAGGGCGACAGAACAGAATATCTCCATTGGTCTGCACAATAAGACAGACGTCCTTCAAGTCTATACGAGAAGCCGCTTTAAATTTTTGACTCAGCAAGAGTAATGTGAGTCATTTAGAGTTTTAATGGCAGGAAAGACAGTGTCACTGGTGGAGGTGGAGAACACCATGGACTTGGTCTTTCAGCATTGTACATAGACGATCAGAGATCTAAACTGGGGTTGAAAACATATGTCGACATATGCCGCTCATGGACTTTAATTCAATTTCAGTTAGTTAGTGTTATCCGTACACTTTGTGTAAAATCAACTAATTTCATCAATAAATCTGCTTTCACGCTATATTTTTAAGGGGAAACACGCTATTTTTTGAAGGATGTAAATGGTCAAAAGCCCACTGCCCATAAGACAAGAGACAAAGGGGAGTGTTTGGATGCAGAGCAGGAGAGGAAGAAGCAGACGGGAAATTAATTTAGCTCTCCTGGTCTCTCGCCAAAGATTGCCTCGTCGTTGTCTGTACCAGCAGTCTGTGTGCAGAGTATTGATTGTATTTACCCTAACTCCCCTCGTCTCATTGCCTGAGCATGCAAGGCTGCAGAAGTCTGTTTAATATTTGGAGCGTGTACACCAGTCTCGTTTTCCCTGCGGTGTGGAGTAGATGGCGTGATAAACAGCACGTCTCAAGCGCAGCGATCGATAGGCGTTAACTAGAGAAAACCCTTTGTAGAAACATGAATGAGGCCTGGAGCAGCAGGGGCCAGATATAAGGGTGGAAACAACACTGTACGTAAAACTGTGGGAACCTGTCTTCACTCTTAACCTGGTGAAGTAAATACATTATTCTTCATGAAACAAGTTGTTCTTATAATAGACTGCGAGGCTTCAGTGACTTTTCCATGACTTCCACCGAGTCGGAGCGTTTCCTTGGCCCAGAAAAGTTTAGCTTCTTCCTGTTTTGTTCATTTTGTGTTTCTGCCGGGGTAAACTGTCTGTTTTCCACTAAGACATCCAAAAGCCTAGAAAAAACAATCCACCATCTTATACAAATTTCTGAATGAGGAGATACTGAAGGTTTGGTATGAAGTCAGGGGTTCCTGAATCAGCTGTTCCATAATAAACAAAACACAAACATAACTTAGCTTCCGGGTCGGAAAAGTGAAGCCAATGCGGAAAACTTGGAAAAAAGTAGGAGGTGTTTTTTCCCCTCACGGAGTAGGTTGGACAAACTTTACAAAGTCTACCAGTTATGGAATCTGCTAAGACCCTCTGCTGCTTATTATGCATGTTGCTGTAGGTACAAAGTAACAGTTGAAGGTGAAGAGCATACCCGCATTTTTATAAACTCATAATGATTTTAGAGTCTGTAAAACCGAAACTGTTATAATTGATCCGTCTGTAAAAGTTGTCCAACAGTCCATGATGTCACAAACAAAGGAGTGCACATAGTCTGTACATAATTCTCACAGAAACCGTGCGAGCAGAAGGAAACCGTTTCGTGCCTTATAGAACAACAATAGAATGCAAATTGAAAGATAAGGAATACAATTTCATTTCACAATACGGCGCGTAGGCTCGTGTGTGGTCATTCTTTTCACTCATTCATTTCTCCAACCATCACTATCAACATCTTGATCTGGCCTTCAGCTCCATATTCTTCTCTGTTTCGCCCGCTCGCTTGAGAATTTGAGTGAGATGACATTAAGAGTGTGTTGATATTCTGCAGAGGTTGCAGTGTCTGGGTCGCCACAATTACCCGGGGGAGGGGAGGGGGGGGGGGGGGGGCTTTACACAGCGAGTCCATTGTGTATTCGGGAGTGTGACTGTTTCATTTTCCGAGCCCTCTGGGGCATTTTCGGATTCAGAACAAAGACGAGCGCTTCTCTGCAGTCCGGAGACGCAGGTCGTCTACTTTATCCAGTCAGTGATGGCTGAGGATGAATGGAGGCCGCTGCAGGACTGCTCCCAGGTGTGTAGACAATGCGATGAGGTTTGGTCCGGTGTGGCCTCCCTTCCTCCACCACACTGACGCATACAGATGCAGAGCTACTTCACGAGCGAACACACATCAAAAACGTCAACAGATGGAACGTGAATTCCGCCTTCGCAAAGATTCCTCAACAATAACACTGCTGTTTAAAAAGAGCATTCTTATCAGCTAAATATTAAAGATACGCTCACTGCTTTTGTTGAACGCTCCAACATCTCAAAACATCAACAGTGAGCTGGGAAGAAGTTTAGGGGTTTGGGGGTGAATTGAGGGGTGAATCCCAGATGAGTGTGTCTGGACGTACACCATCGCCGTAGTCAGGCTTGTTGATGTTGTCGTTGGCTCAATGTTAAAAAAATTGCCTATTTTCCTCTTGCTGCAGCAATAACTTTGGTCCCTATTCAAATCAGCCAGGTTTACCCTCCACCCGTGTCTTGTCATCTCATTGGCTGTAGTTCCCCGGCATGTTCAGATATTTAGCCACGCCCCTTTGAGTGTCCTCTAACCCGAACCCATTTTGCGAGCACCGACACAAAGCCAATTTGCTTCTGATCCCGGGCTTTTATCGGCAAGCGTTTATGTAGTCTGAATGACGCTCGATTGTAAATTAGGAGTTATGATTTTTGTTTTTATGGTGTGATAATGAATGTGCATTCAGACGTATGGATGGATACGAGGCAGGCTATGTTTTGCTGATCTGTAGCTTTCCAGCATATTCCTGCTGAGCTTGAGCCTGTTTATATATTCAGTGCTGATTGGTCAGTTTTGTGTTGCATGTTTCTGTCGAAATCTTGCAGCTTTGCAGTACAGGGTATCTGCATGAATGTTAACTTTTCTCAACCGGAGTGCCACTTGCTTCTACTTTGCTTTTTGACCTCTGATTCTAAGAGCATCCTTGTGTTTTCTATTTATAATGACAAATATCCTGCTGCTTCTTTTCTATTCATAGCTGCAATGAAAACACCTAAAACGTAAGGGAGTAAATGAAATCCTCTGAAATGTCCTCATCAACTTCAGTAAAAAAATCCCAGTATGTGTGTGTGTTCACATGTGTGAATCCGCACGCTGTGTTCCAGTGGAGTCGCAGCGCGGCTGGTTGATAACGATGTTAATACGTCAGCCAGGTGTCCTGCTCCTCTCCTGCCAGCACGCCGCGAGGAGTCTGCCACATGAGCCAAAATGACTGGGAGGGCTGTGCGTATGTGTGTGTGTGGGGGGGGGGGGGGGTCTGAAAAACATTATGCTATTACAGCCTGAGTAAATCAGCGCAGTGGGGTGAGGGGCCTGGAGTGTCTCGCTCACAGTGAGGGGCTTGCAGGAAATCAATGGGAGAGGGAAACCCCTTCAGAAACCTGAATGGCCACTGGCAAAATATGAGGGGGGGGGGGGGGGACATATAAGAGGGGAAATGAGCAAAAAAGGGAAGAGAGTGGGAAGATGGTGGAGGAAGGTTAAGGTAGTTATCTTTTCCACAGGGAAGACAGTAGTGACATGATGGATGGGCTGCCATAAGCAAGAAGTATCCATATGAATACACGCACACAATAATCACAACGTGAGCCAAATATAAACACAGTTGCTCCGATACGAAACCCTGCAGCTGACCATACCAGTGACCCAGATCATTTGTTTCCAGAATCCAGGAAAATTGCGTGAAGAACGCAAACGTGAAAATCATTTCAAAACCACCGTGACAGAATTACCAGGCTCATGGCTTCTGCACCTCACAGTTTTGGCAAAAGAAAAACTAGTAACAACCTTCGTGATTTGCATTTTGAACACTGAGGATGGTCATTTCACCAGTAGGTGTCACCATTAATATACTAGCTTAACTGTATTCTACGGTGAATACTATTCATCCATGTATCCGTTTTCTGCCACTTATTTGGGTCTCGGTGAACTGGCAAAGCACCGTAGTATCCACCTCCCTAGCCGCATCGTTGAGCTCCTCCTGGGGGATCCAGAGGTGTTCCCAGACCAGATGTGTGTTCTGGGTTTGCCCCAGGGTCTCCTCCCAGTTGGAAGTATGCAAAATAGGAAGGCTCCCTGCAGATATCTGAGCTGCTCACTCTAAAAAAAAAAAAAGTTCTTTATCGATGGGGATATTAAACAAAGTAGCACACCTGAGCTCGATAGGAGATTTGCATATGTAAACAGGCTTCACTTGTAAAAGTGTACACACATGTATGTGCTCATCAACAGTCCATGTTTGAGAAATTTAATCAAAGTTAGACATTAAGCTGGTAGCATCCACTCATGCAGAGCAGATAAAAAAAACAAGAAGAAAGAATCGAAAACACCGGAGACACAGATATGCTCTGTGCTGCTTTATTAACAGCCAGATATCTGCCGTCTCTCTCAGCACTGCAGCACACACACACACACACACACACACACACACACACACACACACACACACACACACACACACACACACACACACACACACACACACACACACAACGGAGCATTTCCATTCATCAGCATGCATTCACTCTGTAACTCACAGCAAACAGCCAGAGAAGATGTAAAAAAAAAAAAATAGAGCGAGATGGGGGGAGAGAGGACAAATCTCGATACATCAAAAGCACACACCTTGTCAGTCGGCTGCATGGTGTTCTACCTCAACAACCCGCCGCTGGATGCTACTTCTTTGCATCACATGCACATCCCCTAACCCCCAATTACCAGAAGGCAACACAGTAAGCGGTCCACAGTCACACATCTGCCTGCCCACAGTGGGACACGGGAAGAACTACTTCTTCAATGAGAAGAAAGAAATGCGTGAGAAGAACGAACAGCAGATGTAAATAGCAGAAAGTGTTTTCCAACGCTGTACGTTTTTTCAAGTTTCTGTTAAACGAACTTGCATTTGATTGCGCGGCCATAAAAAATACCCCTTAAGAATTATAAACGTTTTCTTCCTCTGCAATGGGATACTTAAAACAACACTATCGCATGGTGTGAATTACTGGTAACCACCTACATTTAATCGAGTGCTCTTTGAGCCCGGATATTTGTCGTTAAGGTTTTAAATGATCTTGCTGATGAACTGAAATTCATTAACCGGGATTAAAGCAGAACCTTCCAAGCAAAGGTGAAAAATAATAATGTAACATCTCCTGTTTCTGGATATTTGTTCACATAATGTCTTACTTTTCACCTTTTTCTCCTCTTGTACGAGCCAAGACTTACTAACATCTTTCCTCACTGCGAGGAAACCAGCGCCTTGTGTCTCTCTTCTTGAATAAAATTGCAAGGTAAGACAAGACATGCTTCATGGTGCACATCTGCATCGAGTATGCAAAATGTCAAGACAATATCAGGACCACCTGTTCTCACATAAAACCTCCTGAGCATCTGGGATCGGCTGGAAAATTCAATATCCAAGTTGTGATTCTTTATTGATTTCATATGCTAACGTTTCTTCAATCATAAAATGAGATGGAAATGGTGAAAATCAAAGAGGAGAGATGGATTTAAGAGATGGACCAAAAGGTTGACGACTGAGACATGAATAATCCGAAATAGAGCTGTCACGTATAGAAAGGTTTCCCACAGTTAGTAGGACGCGCTGAAATACTACTCACCAACATGTATCACCTACTCCACCAGTATAAAAAGCAATTCCAGATAAAACGCACCAGTTGCTTTCAATGTTCAACTCCCTACACACTGGCTTTCAGTGATGCATTCAAGTGATGCAAAAAGGCAACATTGCTTTAAGGGTGACACAATGACTAGAAACTGTGCAGGTCATTTTACAAGTGACACACAGCTGTTCAGACGTACATGGAGAAAGACGTGCATCGCAAATTATACAGGCAGTCCTTGACTGAGCGAGACAACGAGGCACCATCGTTAAACGTGGCATTTCTTATACAAGCAAGAGATGCATCGTCATGTCCGACTTCCTCCCAGAATGAGAAACATTTTCAAGTATCACTACCGTCTTTGGTGAAGCTTATCGCCACAGTCTAGACACAAAACGAATAATAAGAACGCCCGAACTTTGCTTTCAGGAATCAATAAGCAGAATGGACCATGTGGTTAATCACCACATTTCTAATTCTTATAGATTTGTCAGGCTAACCGCTCTCTTTTCCAGGACATACTGAGTGATGACCGTTATGAGAGGCAGGGATCGCACCACACACTACATATTCCTTTCTGTGGAAGTCTGATTTAAAAGTATCACTTATGTATAAAATCATCTCTTAAAGGCTTAAATTATGACAAATTGATAAAAAATGGAAAAACACCTGCAGATGTACACAACAACACTTAAAGTTTAACATTTCATGTCATGCTCCATTTTACCTTAATTAGCCAGCATTGCGATTGCAGAGACAACAGCATCGTGAAAAATGACTGTTAGCTGGTATTTAGCTGGTGTTTGACTCGCACACAGTTGGGCTTCCATTCATTGTCTTGACATCGGCTTCCCATTCATTATTATCCAACTCTCTCGAAAATGCCCAACACACATTTGAACTCATTGCTCCTAGCCAGGGTTGAATCACCAACCTAAAACCTTTGAAGGCAAACAAGCAAGTTAACTTTGAACCAAACATGCTACCGATTTAACATTATTCAACCTTTTAAAACAAGTTGGAAAGAAAGCAACGTTATGTTGGTTGATGTCATCCGACTTGTTGATATGATCCTGAAAACAACTTTCAGATGGCACTAGAAAGCTCTGATAGGTATCCTATAGGAGTCATTTTACTTTTTCTTTCATTTTTCATGCGTTTTTAATGACAGGAAAACTCGTCAACTGTTTGAGGTTTTCCAGGATGAGTGGGAGCCCTGTTTGTAAAGGAATTACAAAATGTAGCGTCGTCAGACAGACGGTCGCCCTCAGCAACACAGACGAAGCTGAACATCATATATTTGCACATGACACCTACAAAGCAAATTGAAAAAAGGCAACATTTCACATTAAAAAAGTGGTTCTCAGTGTCGACCTTAATCACAAGTCCTGGGCTTACAGGGACACAGAATGCTCTGCAAAAGACAAACACATGCGGATATGCACCTTAACACACACAAAGACTGTCATACACACCGATTTCTATTAGTTCATAAGGTATCCCCCGAGCTGAGTAAATGAGTTAAAGCGCAGGGAAGCGGAAATCAATTTGGAACATGCACTATTCATGCGTCTTCCTTCCCGGACTCTCTGTACCTCAGCTCCACTTATTTACATATCCATTTATTCATTCATTCATCTTGAGGTCTTGCAGGCGGCTGCAGTGGATCTATGGAATTTCAAAATGGTCATGAATCTATTCAGAGATCAAATTGCTAAAAAGAGAATTATGACCATGGACCATGGATAACTAAAATTAGACAATACACATATAAACACAATGTTCCCATATAGAAAATATTATGTGTGTATATGAGCTGTATTATTGCGGAAAGGCTCCCTGTATGTCTGTCTCAGGGAGAGTAATTATCTGGCAACGAGGGCTGAGAGGTTTTCACTCCATTCACAATCTATACTGCCTTGTTTCACTGATTAGCTCCTTCTCACTTGGCTGAAGGTGAAATCATCAGACTATCAATCCTCCATCCCTGATACATCATCATGAGAATCTCGGACCGAGTGCATATTTGTAGGTCCTTGGACAAAAACATTACACTTGACAAAACTGTTTTTCTCCCTACTCCTAACTCTAAGTCTGCTTTCCCGGTTTCAAATTCTTTATCTTTACGGGTCTCAAAGTCTCACAGTGTTGTTTGACTAAGAGAATGGGTCACGGTCTTGGGGGTTGAAATTAGGTTCTCTTGGCCTGTGATTGCATCATCAAGTGTAGGATTTATGATGAGCAAAGCCGCTCAAACAGCGATGATTCCCACGATTAGTGACTGAGTGTAATGGAGACACACTGCAGGCTTGTCGTGCTCAGAAAGATAATTAACAATTAAAAAATTGGTGAAGTGGACCTTTAAAGAGAGGATAGGATTATGCTTTGATGACCAACAAGTTTGTAGACAAACACCATTACGACAGGCAAGACAAAAGATTTAAGCCTTTAACAGATTCGATTTAAGACCTTTTTAAGACCTCTTGAAACGATATGTAATGCTTTCCAAGAGCCGTAGATACAGTGTATAATGGGGAACCACATTTTGATTCGGAATGTAGGATTTAATCGCAGATCGGGATAAAAAACATTCACAATAAGTTGATTGTGGTGAATTTCCAGTATCGAGGTAATGGTGAATATCGTCAGTGACTTGGAAAGCAGACGAGGTCGCCATCATGGTAGAAAAGTAAGAAATAGAGCCCGATTTAAAAAACGAACAGACACAGATGTAGTCATCCTTTGTTTATGCAGGGAGACTTTAGATTCATGATTAACTTTTAAAAAAAGATTTGTGTACATATATATATATATATATATATATATATATATATATATATATGTGACACGATAAAAATATCTGTTTCTTAACTAAATGTGAGGTGAAGTGATTCCAGTGTGTCTTGGTGCTATTTTAAGCATATTTTGATTGTTGGGAAAATATCAGGAATCGCAATTTTTCTCTGATAGTTCTGACACAAAATCATTTTTGTCACCTTGGAATCTGTGATTTTGAGCTGGGTTTTTTATTTGCTGAAAGGAGAACTAAGAGTGGGCCAGTAATTCCTAAACTCCTGATCAGGGAGGAGGAGAGGAAAAAGAAGGATCAATAAACATCCAGAAAGAGAGCATATATTGATAAATGTCTGAGAGGAGCCACTGTGATATGTAGAGGAAGTGCATGGGGGGTGGAGAGACGACTGATGGATCCTGACTTTGGGAGGAAAGAGGCAGCGAGAGAGTCAGCGAGAGAGGGGTGTCTCGGGATGGGTCATTTTTCTCTCTTAAAGTATCTCTCGCATGCATTACAAAAACTGACTCAGTGAAAGGATGCAAATGTAACAACACAGGAGGGAAACAACAACAATTCGTCTCTGAGCCAAACCAACAGCAAACTCCAACGTGACGGGATTATACCGATACTACAGGACCACAATTTAGCACATGAATACCCTCTGCTGTTTGCATCCTAGTTCACAAAATGTTATTACACAAATTACTACCAAAAATAAAACGAATGGACCAGAGAGATTGGACTTCCAGGCCTCATTTGTAGCGCCTGTAAAGCCTTCACAATAAAAGCGCTTGTAAAATGAGGCCAGGTTTCTGTGAGGAAGCAGTTACTGGAGTTTGCTCTCCTGACACACTTTTATTAAAACAAGTCAACAAACCAAAGTCCTTGAGAAGTTATTTACTGTCAGCGAACACCTTTTAACCAGACGAGCAGCATCTTGGCAGGTTGATAAGATAAGAGATGCAACGGTCTAATAAGCC
Source organism: Melanostigma gelatinosum (assembly GCF_949748355.1). Classification (NCBI taxonomy): domain Eukaryota; kingdom Metazoa; phylum Chordata; class Actinopteri; order Perciformes; family Zoarcidae; genus Melanostigma; species Melanostigma gelatinosum. The sequence continues at coordinate 26,846,092 of NC_136635.1, forward strand.
TCGGTCAAAGCCCACCAACCAACAGTCATTTATCATGTCGAAGCACAGCTAAAGAAAACGTTTTAATGTGAAAACGGTCAAAACAAGTCGAGCCCCAGTCATTGTAATTGAAGGAAGGTGGATTTATCTTTATTTTGTTACGCTTTAAGAGCATGAAGAACTCCTGGCTATCAGCTGTCGAGATCATCCTCCTCGTACACGTAAATCTTTGCATTTCTATGTTGTTCCAAGTCAAGTCTATGCCACAATCACAAGCTTTACTATCTGTGTAACATGACACACCCTCTGTCATTGGACCATAGATTGTCATAGGGGAGAAAACACATAAAAAAACTGGGAGAAATACAAGCAGAGCAGAGATTGCTCTTCCAGGATGGTGAGACATGAAACAAAGCTGTGAAGTGAGACAAGCTGGTTTGAGTTTCCCAAATAATATGCAGGTTCTGCAGGTTCATGTTATGGCCATCAGTGTTAATGATCTCTGCTTTGTTTTCTGAAAAATTGTGCTTTTCCAAGAGACTTTTACGTTTGGTGATTAGATGTTTCACACCAAAATGCTTCTTGGAAGTCCTACTTGATTTCTTTTTGGAAGTTGATATTTACAGACTTGCACCTAGTGGACTATCAGAAGCTGTAGTCGACGGTGCGTGGCTGGGTTTAGTCCAATCAGATTGCGGCTCATTTGTAAGCAGCCTCTCAGAGCCTATAGGTGGGTCCTGCCTACATTCGTTTACTCTTTGCTGGTGTTATTTGAGACCTTTTTGACAAGAATTGATGATTGTTATTGAATGAAAAAAAATGATTTATCTCCCACCAATCTTCCCACTGATCCGAAGAGTGGCAGTTTGATCCCCAGCTCCAACCACACATATTGAAGTGTCCTTGGTGCCTTTCATGATCTTGCAACACACTGTGAAAGGGTGAAACTAGCGAATGAGACCATAGACTCATGTTTATAATGTTTACTGAGGTAATAAATCAAGTGACATTTTCTCATATACTTCTATACAATCAGACTTATTTTTGCAACCAAAATAATTGCCGCCTGATGGCCATATAATAGTAGTAATAATAGTCGTAGAGAGTGCAAGTTTAAGGCACTTCCACCTTGGTTTCACTTTTCAGACCTGGATGTTGCTGCCTGTGCACAACCAAGAACGACAAAGTACCAACAACACAAAGAAACCGAGACAAAACAGCAGAGCTAGTGACAGACTTACATTATACCACCAATGTTTCCTCTAACTGGTTTCTGAAAGAGCGTGTAAACTGTATCAAGGCTCTGGCGGGGGAAGACTCAGTTAAACAGTCAATGTGCCCTCAGAGTGAACTGTGGAGCTGAACTCTAATCTGTATTCTGCTCACAGCAGCAGCAGAGGCCCAACGCGACACCTCCAACAAACGATTCAACAAATCGTCTCCGCTGCGCATTCATTGTCCAGCTAAAGAGCAGGACTCAAAAGGTAATATCGCAGACCACTTGTATTCACACGTCATCCCATTTCTATTGCTCTACATTTGCGGCTCTGGAGGCGCTGTATTTCAGACTTCAACGGGTTATTTTCCATTCTCCACTATAGGACTGCTATCACGCATCGGTGAGATATGGTCCAGGCTTTATTGCATTTCCATGGGGCTGAGTGTTCCTCGGCTCCGGCGTTGTGTTATCTCAGGCAGCTTATGGCGATCCTTCACTGGGACTTACTCCTCTCATCAATTCTGCCCGTCGCTCCGCTGAACCTCGTGCGTTTGATTGGCTGGCAGTTGGGACCGCCTCATTAGAAAGAAAGCTCCGATTGGCTCGGCTGTGTTCTTCATTCGAGAAGACTTGGACAGCGGGCTGACCCCTGGAAGGTTCAAGAGCACCTTGTGATAAATTAGGTTTTTTCTTCTCTGTCACACCACCCGTTCATATACACATGCGTGCACACAAAGACAGGCAGGCTCATCTTCCAAATCTGAGTTAACCTGCAGTCAAAAGTGCTTACTGTAGTCTGAATTAAGATATGCAAACACCCAAACAGCCTCATTTGCATTCTGGATGAGGCAAAGTCTTAAATTTTTGTCAGGTGCTGTGGAGCCCGAGCTGACTTTGATAAAAAGATCCAAACAGACAGAAACTCAGTGGCTACCTCCATGAATCTCTGCAGCATATAGATCCATCCTGTTGGAACTGCAGTCAGGATGTAAACAAACAAATGTCTCTGTTGTAGTTGAACACCGCACACATGCTGTGTGGAAAATATACTTCGATAGATGACAGGAATTGTATTTTCAGGCGGTGGCAATAGAAAATGACACAATAAAACACAATAAAACAACATAATCTGGGTTTATACTGGAACATAACTACCGGTAATAAAAAATGGTGGGTTTTATTTACACAAAAAGATTTTTGATAAATAAAAATGAGAAATGTGGATATAATGATTAAGTGGGTAAAGGCAAATAACGCAACAGCTAGAACAGTTAATCACATCACTTTACTGTAAATCAGCCTTTAAAACCAGGCAAAGACAACACCAACATCATATTACGATATCCACAATCTGAGACAATATCTAGTGTCATACCACGTTATTGATATTTTGGCCAGTCCTACTAGAAATAAAAATTGAAGCCACCATCATAAACAACCGCCGAACCGCACCGCGATGGGTGAAACCCTCCATTTAAAACAGAGAGATTTCCAAAGGGAGACACAGAGAGTGAGAGTGAGAGAGAGAGAGAGGGAGGGTTAGAGAGAGAGAGAGAGAGAGAGAGAGAGAGAGAGAGATACAGATTGGGGGTTTTACAGGAGTTACCAGCAGCTCTGCAGTTAAAACCACTGAGGCAAAGAGGACGATGCAGAGAAAAGAGCAGGACGGCAGCAGAGTAAAGAGAGGCAGTGTGTCAGAATGAATACTGAAACAGAAAGGAATCATTCATCAATATCAGCAATGCGCCACAGAGAGACACACAAATGAATACAAAAGCGTCTCATAATCTGTGCTTCAACATTTATTTTGTTCCTTTCGGGCCAGAATCATGACTGACAACACATGTAGAGCTTGACTACTGCTTTTAAGCCAAATGCTGATAACCATATTTGAAATAAACAAATGTTATGTTTTTAGATTTCAGATTATATCGCCAGATATGCAAATTCAGGTATTGGTATCGGGAGGGAAGAAATGACATTGGAACATCTCTAAAAATCGAACATTGGCTGATTGTCTCAAATGTGGTTATTATTTGGTCGGATGTTTTACAGTTAAACAACGAGGTCCATTCAAAGTGACAGTGACAGTAAATACACATGTTGATACATGGAGTTCAGCAACTCTACAAAATGACTAAAAACGTACACAACTAACCATACAATAAAATAGAGAAAACTTGAACCTCATAAAACAATAATCAAATATATATATAAAAAATACAGCCTAGAAAACATGCAATTTCCATATCTGCCAACATACACTGATGCCAATACACCTTCCATAAGCCAATATTATTTAATACCAGCTCAGCAATTAACAGTTGGATTCTTAAACTTATGCTCTTATGTATTTTTAATATTAGCTTTCACGATGATCGTGGCAATTCATTTGCTTCCAGTAAGACTGGGAGGAGGAAGAAAAAGAGGAAAATTTGATTTTAATAAGTGGAGCTGTTGCATGTTGCTTTTTCTGTCCAATGCAATGCTGTTACAGACAGCAGGTTTGAACACTCTCACACACACACACACACACACACACACACACACACACACACACACACACACAAATAAACCCACCAGTCACATCTGCATGTTCCGCTGCAGTCGCACTACTTAATCACTTCAAATGCACACACACACACACACACACACACGTCTCCGAACATGCTGCTTTTATGTGTCAGAGCGAGTGCGTCTTATCTCGTGCTCAACACTGCATCAAGGTATTCGGCTCCTCTGCCTCCGAGTCACACACTATCATTCTGTTATCACTGCAGCTACAGGGGGGTCTCTTTAGCAACAACAACAACAAAAAACCTGCACTTTCTCGCTGCTTCAGCCAACTGGCACCACCTCCCGCTCTCCTGCAGCACCTCCTCCCCTCGCCACTCGCTTTTGCCAGCGCCACAGTTCAGCGAGCCAGGGAGGGCTGATGTAAGAGTGTCAGGAGCTGCCTGTCGGTAGCTGAAACAGCTGGAAGGAGAAGCTCAATGGGAGCGAAAACACAGGCGGCGATTTAACCGGCTGAACTTGACGACTCAAACAGCATTAAAACCTGCTGGATGGTGGAAGAGTGAGCAGAAAAAAACGCACAGATAAACATTAGCCTAATCAGGATAACTCGCCCAAACATTCCAATCCGATTTTGGTGTAATCCTTTTTCCCCCAGCGAGGGATATGAGAGAGAGAGAGAGAGAGAGAGAGAGAGAGAGAGAGAGAGAGAGAGAGAGAGAGAGAGAGAGAGAGAGAGAGAGAGAGAGAGAGAGAGGAGAGAGAGAGAGAGAGAGAGAGAGAGAGAGAGAGAGAGAGAGAGAGAGAGAGAAAAGGCTCCCAACAGCCAATAAATGAACATGTTATCATGTGTGTTTTGGATTGATCTTGTTTGACGAAGCAATGCTGCAGACGGCTGCACAACAAAGCAGAGAAGCTGTACACAGGGACATATAAAATGAGTTAGACTGAAGGTGAAGATGGGCTCTTTAGATCGGTGTTTGACAACGTGTTGTCCAACGCATCAAAGCTCGTTTTTTTATTTAATTTAAATTCTTAAATTTTTTAGGAGCAGATACCTTGTCATCATAATGAAGGGATTATAAAGAGCATGTTTGCTAAATAAAATCGTATTCAATCTTATTAAAAGGTAGCACAAAAGTTGGGCAATAGGAAGACACATAACGTGAAACGATGACAACCACCAGAAAGGTTGTCAATGTTAACTATCATTTAATATGCGTTTTAACGTAATAATACGTTGCCATTGAAAGAGCAGAACTGCTTTACAGGGATATTGAATTTACAGGATTCAATCAACATGATGAGGTAGGATTTGAGAGATGAAGGGTTTTCCATCCAAATTACAGAAAAACATATTTTGCCCTCATCGCTCTCGCGTTATTCACTTTTGCTGATAGCTTTTGTTTTTCAGTCCGTCTGTTTCTGAGATTTTTTCGTCAACCAACAAAGAGAGATTTTGTTCGTGGTGGTCACTTTGAAAATGACACTTAAGAAAACATCTTCTAGAAACAATGTTCCTGTTCTTCTGGATAATCCACAAATATTAATTAATATGAACTGGGGCTGCAAACTACATTTCATGAAAATCACAATATGGATTATACTGCAGTTTTCAAATCGCAGGAGGTGCCATGTTTGTCAAAACACCATTTTATATTAAATGTTGTGCTGCAGAGATGTCCTGGCCTACACATCATATTCTGCAGTTCATAATCATAATGATTTTTACATGTTGTTCATTGAAAATGAGAATAATGATGTTTAAATTATTCCCTGTAACATTACAAATCATTTCGCAATTACAATATCAGCCAAAATAATCATAATTAGATATTTTTTCAGCCCTACTATGAGCAGTTTCCATTCAACAGCTTCTCAATTGAATTTTTAGAAAATGTAATCCATGCAGTTGCAACATTTCTTATTCAACGTCTAAAACACAGCGACGGAGAGAACGAGACAAAGATGGCAGTTGTGAGAGACGGTCGGTGAAAAAGAAGTCGGGAGAACAGATTGTTTTTCCACGATCTCTTTCCAGGATCACTGGTTGCCTGCTGCGGTTTAACAGGCAACCGAGGATGCGTCTCCTCATAAGATGAACTATTTCCAACTTTAGTCACCTCAGTGATATAAAAACCCGGCCGAGTCACAGCGCTGCCCGAACCTCAACATAAGTTTTTGATCAAGATACATGGAGATCAAAAAGCTTCTCCTGAGCGAAGCGTCTCCGTGGCATCAGGCACTTAAAGGTCTTGAGGTCGACTCCTATTACAAAGACGGAGAGGCCAGACGTGTGCAGACAGACTGGGAAAAGAAAACTAGACAGGCAGACAGACAGGGAGTCTATTCTCCCCTCTCTTCCTGGATAAATATTTGATCAGCGGAACTCTGATGGGTAGGTATTGATTAGAACCCTTATCCGCACTTTATCGACCCCTACTGACCGTGATCACTGTTTAGATGAACACACACACACACACACACACACACACACACACACACTCCTGTAACCTCTGAATGTCAAATCAGAAACAAAGGTTAAAGGTTTAAATCATTTGGCTTCACTTGAGTGTTTTCTAATGAGATGACAGTACGGTTGTTCCAAGAACAGCACTGTAAACCACTGATAACACAGATAAAGGAAAAGATGCGTTTCTGTGTGTGTGTGTGTGTGTGTGTGTGTGCGTGTGTGTGTGCGCACGCATGCTCTGTGGTGCACATAAGTAGCCACTATCAGGTTACAATGCTTTCCCACTCTTAGGCTATCACACTCCCCTCAGAGTCCTATTAACAGCTAACATTACTGCGACGTCCTTGAACCCTGTATACTTACACAAGCACCTCTTCCAAGCTGCCTCTTCCTTCAATAACGATGGGCAGTACCACCACAACACAGGTGTGGGTGTGTGTGTGTGTGTGTGTGTGTGTGTGTGTGTGTGTGTGTGTGTGTGTGTGTGTGTGTGTGTGTGTGTGTGTGTGTGTGTGTGTGTGTGTGGGGCTTAAAATGGAAAATAATGAGTGTTGTTTGCCACTTTAATCCGATCGTAGCACTATAGTTACATTGTGGTCGCCTGAAAATGTCTAATTCAGCGTTCAGTTCTTAGCGCCATCCTCTCGTGTCACTTCTGGTTCCAAAAAAAAACCAAGATGGTGACGGCCAACAACCAATATGGCGTCATAACCGCAATCCACAAACCAATGAGTGGCATCACAGTGACTACGTCCACTTCTTGTAGTCTATGGGTTTTAAGGCTTATAAGCTGCCAAAACACTGTTTCTTACACTGTGAGACAAGATGTTACAACTCGGCCAGTATAGTGTGTTGAGCCAGGTTTCAAAATAACACCCTTTTGAATGAATGAGGCCAAATGCCCCATCGGCTGCAATGAAAATACTTGTGTTTCACCACCTCACAAATCAGGAATAAAGTGAACACAAAGCAGGAAAGGTAAGAAAACGAGCATGTGACTGGTTTGCTGGGAGTCGTTCCGATTTATCCTTGAATTTATGCGGTAGCCTTTCAGTGAGGATAATCATTATTCTGAGGCTTCTAATTGCCCTTGAACTTGTTCTTTTTCCTCATGATTCATTTAAGAAAGAAAGTGGAGAGAGATGAAAGTGGGGGAACAGAGAAGCAAAGTGCTGATGTAGATTGAACTCGTCTCTGGGGTTAAACCGTGTGGATGGGAGTCAGTGATGCATCTTTTCCCTACAACACCTCAACCGCATATCTTTACAACGTGAATCCAGGCGCCATTGATCCCCACCAAAACCCCTACAAGACCAAATCATTTTCACTAATCCTGGTGTCATGTCTGATCTGTCAAAAACACGAGGCTCCTTCAACACCTCATCAACTCAGCACCTCTTAACAAATGAATGTCAATAACACATCTCAAATAAGGAGAGTTTACAGTTCTTGCAGGTTATTACAACAATTTAATCACGCCAAGGCAGCTGCGCCCGATCCATGCGTGAAGCAATCAGAGGAAAACACATATTTGATTTCATTTGATTTTACTGATTGGCTCTGACAGAGGGTAATGTGTCCGCGTGGGGAAGGTAAAATTAAAGGTAATTGAATTCCCAGGATGCAGTAACGGTCTGTTGTCATTATGGGCAAAGCTGCCTTCAGATGCTCCAGGCAATATTCACTCCTACCACCAAGCTACACAAGAACCTCCAGGCAACCATCGTTCACAGGGTGAGAAGTCATCACGCCTACAGTTTGATTTCTTCAGACCAAACCTCATTAGAAAAGTTTACTTTCAGGCACTTTATATCTGTCCGAGTAGGGCTGAAATGATTCCTCGATAATACTCGAGTAACTCAGTTAATAAATTTCATCGATGCAAATTCTGCCACCTAAGCGTGGGTTTGATCCGTAATCATCGATGCGCAGATTGAGTTGAATAACAAATGTGTTGAAATCGGCAAAAGGAGAACTAGTTAACGTTTTAGCTTTTAGCAGCCGGCGGCCGACATAATAATGGGAATTATGATCTATTTAACTTCCTAACACTATCTCTAAGCAGTTAATAATGCATAATTAAAACTACTTATTTTATTTCCTAATCATTTGAATTGTGTGTTTCATGCAAATAGCCATTTTAGATGGCAATAACAGTAAAAGGATAACAATTTAAATTTTTGACAGTTAACATCGACTTCAGGACGGTTGAAATAATTTTTCAGAACAGTGGTGAAATATGATTGCAATTAAATTAAGCGATGTTTTGATCGTGTCAGATGAAGTAATGATGTATTCTGCCTCCCCTCAAAGCAACAGGTTAATGTAATTAAATGCTGTAAGATTAAATGGCTCTGAATTGTACAACAAAAGCGTGTGGCCCTCCATGAAAGTTCGACCCTCTAAAAAAAACTCAAATCTTAGACTTAAGTGGTTTATTCTCACCTGAAGAGTAGATGTTGAATCACTCCAAAATCAACAAAACTCACAACTCAATAGTTGCATCACGCCTGACGCACAACAGTACACGTCCTCATAATTGCATAACTTTGGCTTTCACCGGTTTACGTTGGCCCTTCTCTCTATGTTTCCACTATCAAGCAAGAGAAGCGCGAACATTCAGGTCATCCTTAATGCTTTGATAGTCAATAAAAGGTCAGTGCTCTACATAGAGTAGCCTTGCAGTTATTATTCAAGAGCACACTTCATTATATTGTCATTGATCGGCAGCAAACAGTTTTCCCTGATTAATTTTCCTCGTAGAAATCAAAAGCTTTTGATGTCTGTATTCTCCCTTGATCTCCCCCGTGCTCCACACATCTTGGAGATGACTGAGGAGAAACCAGGTGCGGGTGATCAAGTGTCCTATTCTAGATCTTTGATTCCAGGCAGGAGGCCACAGTCTGGGCTCGGCAGCTGTGTATACACCGTACCTGGATCAATAACAGCAGAGAGCCTGTATTGATTATGTGTGTAAGTGATACTAGAATGGGGGTTGTTTTGGAAGCGGAGGATGGGAGGTTGGCAGCTTGGATCAGGGGAAAGCCTCGTGGTGACCCTGGTGAGTTGGTGCGTGTTGCTATTCGGCTTCACTATCCTCTCACGTGTCCTGATCTGTCATAGAGGGCCGGATGTCTAAAACGTGTGCACAGAGATGTCGTATTATTCAACGGAGGTTTACCCTTGAATTCCAAGGTTTGCCGTACCCCTCCTCCCCGTGTCCTGGTCTGACCCGTTGCGACAGACTGGCCTCACTTCACCTCAAACAAGACCTTCGACAAATTAGCAACACAAGCTGCACTTTCATCGAGACGGTTTTGACATTCTGGATTATCTGGACTGTGTCAGGAGAGTTCTTATTGATTCTGTGAAGAAGTGTCCTGGTCTCATCCGTCGAGCTGCTGATCAATGCTGGGATGATCCGCATCAAAGATCATCTTACAAAATCTTAACCAGTGGGGGTGGATTCCCTCATGTCACCCTCTCCTGCTTTCACAATCTATGAACATTTTTGCTTGACTCAATACATTTAAGGCCGTTGCATTTTCAGAAACCCAAATGTTTTTGCAGCCAATTTTGGACTTACTTCAGTAAAACTACTGTATCACAAGCAGCTCCCGCCTCTTAACACTTGAAAAATAGTTTCCAGTAAGGCAAGTTTATAGCTTTTGAACGTTGAAATTCTTTGCTATTCGTCTATTACTCTGCATTTTTTTTTGCAATTTTTGCAAATTATAAAAAGAAATACAATTTTGAGTAAAAGCTAGAAGAAGAAAATACAATTCTCCTTCTGGAAAAAAACAGGCCCCATGTTCCCTTAGTACCATTGTTCATCGTCACAGTGCCAATTGTGTTCCCCACAGCCCCGCAGGCAGACTCTCCAGCAATATTTCATTGAGCAACACATGGCACAAATCTCTATTTCGTGTAACAAAGGAGGCTGATATAGAGAGAGCTTGTTCCAGCATCCCTCGCCACAGACTCCTACAATTTCTCTCCAAATGTGTTGGGTTTACACTACGGGTTCAATGATGGAGGTGTGTGCTGAGGTTAAGAGGCTGTGGATTGAGTGTGTGTGTGTGTGTGTGTGTGTGTGTGTGTGTGTGTATTGGGGGGGGGAAAGGATTGGCTGAAGAACCTCCAGCTCCACACTCAGGGCTACAGATTTAAAAAACCAGCACCTTTTTTACCCCTCATCCCTCCTTATCACTCTGAAAATTCCTGGTGTGTAAAATTGAATTCCGACGGTATTTCCCAGGATGAAGATGAGAGGGCAGGGATTGAAGAAAACATAATGTGGAGGAGCTGGAACGACCACTCTTTAACACACTGCTCACACGCACACACATACTGACTGCAGACACACGATAACGGTGTCTTCCTAGAACAAAGGCAGAAGTGGACTCCCATTAAGCCAATGAGGCAAAGAAGAGACCACTTCCAGTATCAACCATGCAGATCTGGTAGAGCTGGTGTTCACGCCGCAGCATTAACAAACGACAACAAGAATCTTATCTTACTCTTTTATTCCAGTCACATACAACCTGAGCCTGGAGCTGTAGCTAACAGGTGCTGCACAAGGATTTTATATTTCTTATGAGCTCGAAGTGAAAAAAAAAAACAGCATATCTAATAATATGAAATATATCCACTGGCAAGAATCCATCAGAATAAGTGCTCTTCGAGGAAAAATAATTAAACATTGAAAGAGGTTGAAGCATTTATGTCTGGACAGCTGTAAAATAAGCTCCCCCCAGATAAAACGCTGGCGCTCAGCTTCAATTATAACTTCATTATTTAATTAAATTAAACCAAATACAAAAGAGTCCTTAATTTGATTCACAGCTACCTGCTGAATTGAGTAACAATTTAAAAAAATGTGCTGTTCTCCATGTGAATATGGATACTGTGGGCCACAGCACAGAGGAAATCCCGTCGCCACAGGAGCGAGCTGAAGCACCTGTTCGTCATCCGAGCACCTCCCCTGAACCAGACTGAACCAGATCCTGCCCACTGACCCCCGGACAGGGATTACAATGTTGTGCGAGTCAGGACAGCCGGGCCATCACGCACCCTGCTGAGTGTGTCACCGACAACACCATTTATCCGGCCTTGTAGACTCGAGCTGTCACACAGAATAACTCGGATATTTTATTGCTTTATATCGTTCAAACGCAGCTGTATATTGTGCTGTTGCCAATACTGCCGTAATGACACAGAACGCGTTCATCACTAGTCGTTGACAGCACGGTGGAAAATGAATGGAGGCTTTAGGCAAAAAAGCCGAAATAGACAAAAAAAAGGAACTGTCCATGTAATTAAAAAGAGGGGGGAATATGCAGCTTGTATGTCTACACTTGCATCTCAGTTGGTTATTTCATGTTTTATTTTATTTTCATGAAATTACATGAGATAACACTTAGTTTATCTTTTATTTTGTTAAATGTATGCAACTGATGCAACTTAGAGAAGGCTGGGCTATTTTTGCTCAAGAAATAACAGTGAATATGGTCTGAATTAGCAGAATATGTCTTTCTATAATTTATATAGACTATTTATATAATTCCAAATCTGTTTGGTACAAATTTGGTGAACTACCAATATGAATAACACAACCCGTAATTGGTCTGAAAAAGACGATAAAATACAGATTGAAGGCAAAAGATGTCGTTGAGGTCCTTCCTGACCCGAAGCTGAGCAGGCGTTTGGTATCTGATGGGTCCATTTCTTATGGGGGTCAGCTAGCCAATCGTATTGCCCCGTAGCTGAAGTCCACACAGCCCCTGCCACCTGTCCTTCAGCCTCACTCAGGGCACGGGGAGAGGGTGACGGCCAGATGGCTCTTGAGGGCCAAGCAGCATCCTGAGTGCAGCATCCTCCCCCAACCTCAGAGCTGCATGCCTGGTCCCACCTCCATCCTCTGACCCCCCCCCCTCCCCTTCCCATCCCCAATCCAAACCCCTGAGTCCCAGCGCTCGTCAGTGCTGCATGACTGGGCAAACACAGTCTTTCACCAAAGTAAATCCCTCTTCTCTCCTCTGCAGCTGCCTGGTTTGTGAGAACAGCTTAACCGGTGCCTAAAAAAGCTCCACTGGCAAAACAGCATTTATGACATTAAGATTTTCACTGTCACAAAGTGCCAGAACCTGCTCCACATGCTGACTCTTTGTTTGGTTAAGTGGAACTCTTTAAAAGAAAATGGGCCACGTCTGCTTCAGCTAAAGAGCACCTGAGCTAAGTCAGATAATGAGCGGCCACTAGATCACTAAAGATGGTAATCACTTATCTGAGTGATCCAGTCGGGGGCTGGCTGGAGAGGAGCAACTGTTAGAAGGGGGATAACGTCTACAATAGGTCCTAAATAATCTCACAAGGCTGCTCATTTGTCATCACACTGTCCTATCTCTCTGATATTACATCCAATTAGTTTCAGACAGCAGCGGTGCAGGGCGGCTGGCGCACGCAATCAATCAAACTCTGTCAATGACAAATCGTCACCCGTCTAGTCGCCCTCCTTCTCTAGGCAACAGGCCAACGAAACAGCGGAGAGACAATTCGGCGGAGGTGATCACCAAGTCTAATGATTGTCTCAACTTGGGGGTCGGAATCCAGCGTCAGCTCTCGCTGAGAGCGAAGAGATGCGTCATTATTCAAATCTGTATAGCAACAAATGACAACCGCAACTGGTCAAAGACGCACAGCAGACAGAGATATGCCCTTGACTGTTTGTTAGCTTGTTTCAGAGAATAGCGTAAGAGGGCACTGACTGCAGCAATTGGAGCACAGATGTTGTACTCCTAATGAACAGATTGGCAGCTCACGGAGGGTATGGACTCAGTGACCTTGCCCATATGTCCAGCTAAATGTCCACTTTTGGAGGAAACACTGTAGAGAAAGAAGTAAATGCAATTTTTCTGTTGCCGTGATTATATTTAGGAGCAAGCTAGTCATTTGATTTACGCATTAACACCTTAACTGTTTCAGCATGAAAAGATTATCTGAGGAAGAAGGATCAACATGTCTGCTAAATATTTCACTGTCTTTAGCTGAAAATGCCTGTTTTGCTTAAACAACTCCTGTCAGAAGTCACCAGATGCACGGACCTGGATGTAGTAAAGTAGAAACAAATGCCTCTGTGCAGCATGTCAAATTTGGTGAAACAAGGTTCTTTAAAAATCCATATAAAGCAGGTAACTAGCAAATATAGTGTTCAGCTGTTCTACTACTGATCTCATACTTCCAGAAACAGAGGTGTTTCCATGTACCTCAAGTCTTTGCAGGTTGTCTGGGCTCAGCCTCAGGAACATGGTGAGGAGCTCCGACAACCCAGAAGGCGATAAAAGTAGAGATGCTGCAACTTTAGGTGGTTCAGCATCCGATCAGAATGCCTCATTCACGCCTCCCTGTGGAGGTATTCTAGGCTCGTCCAATGGGGGAGGGTGGGGGGGGGGGATTACATATCCAATCGGCCATGGGGTTCCTCGGTTGGAACTCGAGGTCGTAGCAAGGGAGAATGGTGACTGGGCTCATATACCTAGGCTGCAAATGTCCTATGTCTTTTCCGAACCACTTTTTGAGGTTCAGGAAAGATGTGGAGATTTCATAAGGACTAAGGAAAAGATAACCACGGTGCATAGAGAATTCCACTGCTTCCACTACTATTTGAAGCGTCTTCCTTTTTAACTTTTCATAACACATAGAAAATGAGTACAATGACTTTGCTGTTTTCAATTTATCCATAGTGTACAATTAAACAGCAACGCCGGATGTTATTGACGGCCGAACGGTGTGTGGCTTTTAATGTTGCTGTTGCAAGGAAGTCAACATTTCTCTAAAACAGATGCCTGTGCGTACGTGATTAAAAGGCACCAACGCAAGTGCAGCGTTGTAATATGCACTACTGTAACGTGCTGCATTGTCTGGTTCTGACTGTAACAGCAATAGCTAAATATCACCAATGCAACAAATATAAAAAAATGTATTCCAGGGTGCACGTTTTGCTGTGAGAAAGACTGATTCAAACCAGAGGTCATTAGTTGGTTGCCAATTTCTCAAAATGGTTTCCAATGGCAACCCGGCAACCTTTACTGTCAAGCCCTGATTTCACTCAGTTAGGAACCTCTCTCAGCAAAAAAGACTGCAACCGTAGCCTACTGCTAACTGACAATGGATGGATGGATGGATGGATGGATGGATGGATGGATGGATGGATGGGGGTGTTGCTGGTGAGCATGTTAGCGTACTTCAAAAAAAACGTAAGAGCATTCTGAAATTTGATAGCTTGCTGTCTTAAGATCATTTTAAAAATCTGATTTTAGATCACAGTCTGGCTGACCATGATAGGGATAATTTTGTCTTTGCAGTTGTGCAGGGTGACTCTACTACTTCAACAAACAAAAAGAAAGAAAGAAACAAACTAAGCTCTCTAACGGGCCTCTCCTGCCGAATGTGAACTCTACCTTGAGGTTCAGGATGAAGTCCATCTCGTGAAAGAAACAAACAAAGCCATGTAGGATCTCCCACTCATCTGTGTCTCTTAGCTAATTATGAGGCCGTTAGAGAATGACTGCAGCAGAGCACTCGGCGGCACACGTATCCACTGTAAACACCTCATTATCAGACAGAACCGCACCCAGCCGTATCGAACTTAATGAGCAGTCACAAATGACTAGGGAAAATAAAGACCTAAATTCCAATGGTTCTGATGGAGCAATTAGTGTCAAATTCCCTTTCATCCTCAATGTACTGAATCAATAATAGATTCCATTACAGAATGCTCTTTGTCACCTTGTGAATGCCCTTCATCATCTCTATCAGACGCTAGTGGAAGGGGTTGAGATCTACTGTCAGACTCTGTATTTAAAAAAAGCATACACTTTATGTACTGAATCCTAGTGCACTGTTTCAGTCAGTGTTCTCCTAATTGCCTGTTTGAGGCACTTTCTCAGCATAACAAAGTCTGTTTAGTGTTACAACACTCTGGATGATAATAAAGATATCGTGAGCGCTGCTTTCTCACCAAATATGTCTTTAGCTTTGAAACATGACTGAGAGAAACACAAGGTTATGGCAACACTGTCCGCTTCAACATGAATGCTGTAAATCTGTACTGTGTCCACAACAACTCGGTGTGAGGTCAGGACATAAATCACACAGCAGTTTAACAACAGAGTTCAATGTGTTTCATTAGTGCGCGTTCAAGAACCAGGCAGGGTTATGCCAACTGTCCCAATACGCTGCTCAGACATTGTTAATCAAAGATCAGCTCACAGCTCCGTTTCTTTAACTGCGCTCCAATAAATCAAGCATGTCTGTCTGGACCTGCAGTTCAGAGGCATTTAAAGTGCTCCGACATAATTTCACTCGAATCTGTGATACAGAGAGGACACAATGCATGAATCTCAAATGATGAATCTAATGTGGTACATAGTGCCATTGTCAGATGAAATACAACTTTTTAGCCACTAAAAGGGAACCTCTTATTTGAGATTTACAACATTACGTTCTTGAGGTTATCCATTACATGACTATAATGTTGGAAGGAGTTACGGTCCTGTCTCTTTGTACTTCTTTAAGATGTCTTAAGACATTACAGATTTGGTTGAGACCTGTTGGAGAGGTCATTTTCTGCCTAAGGATCTTCTCATTCGCTTGTGAATGTGATCAAATTCACAATAATAAATGGTTTGATTTGAGAGTAACCTTTGTAGTGTATTTATGCTTGTGCTGACAATCTGGGGACCCATCGGCTATCGGTCTGTCGACAGATGAGCCTCTCGAGGCTAGGGGATAAATTTCTGGGCTTCCGGTTTAGTCAGCGGATATACGGACCAAGACTTCCTTTTCCGTGCACTACTTGTTTTTTACAGTCCGTTTAGCAATTTAGGATACAAGACTCGGGTTGGAGTTGAGAGACGACGTCTGCAACCAGATTGTTTCACAAGTAGCCAGTTTACAAATTAACTTCAAACCAATAAAAAGCGAGGAGGAGAAGAAGTTCCAATATTGCTTTCATGCCCATATATTCCGCCTCTTTTCTCCACAAAGCCTGCTTGAACGCGATTGGTCAATACTACTTGGACTACAAACGGAAACCACAACGCTTCCAATATCAAAATCTTGTCCCGTTGCCGACAGATTCTACAAATAAATTCAGAATATTTTTATATGCTGATGGGGCTGTCCCAGTGGCGGGCCGTGCATTTTTTACCTGGGCATGCACTGCTCTCCTGCAGCTGAAATACCACCTTATAACCACATTATGGCACCACAGCTATTATTCATTTTTAAGGCTGTAACTATGTATGAGTCGTTTGAATAACACTAGAGCATTTAGAAAATGCAAAAGCCTAAATTCAGGAAAATATAATGTTCTCAGGTGGTCTGGCTGTGGGATCCACCGTCATTCCTTAATGACAAGCCGGGACCCAAAGAGATTATCATAGGATTTTACTTTCACAACTTGAATGTTGAACGTACTGCTCTGCAGTGTCTTTCCTCCTCTCAACACTATCTGTCATGGTGCAGCTCAACTCAGTCAGAATGCCCATATTTGATTGGCTGAGCTGCATCACGTGATGTGATTCACTACCCATCAGCCTCTGCTGGCTGTTAAGTTTCGTTTCACGATAGTCACGTGCTTGCCCACTGACCAATCACAGCACACTCTGCACCTCGCGGCAAAGCTACACATGGACACTGAGCGGCATGTAATGCTGACGTCATTATAGGCCGGCGCGCAGGCTCTGATAGTCAAAGAATACGCCCAACATGTCAAACTAAAGATCTGATTGGTTGAACACTATGACAATCAACAATATCATCCCCATTTACTTTAATCTGCACTGGATGCACCTGAGACTCTGCAGGCCTCTGGCTCTGTTCTTACATGGAGACACAGAGGTGAGATCTGATTGGATAAAAGCTCTACTTAAAACAAGCTGCACTGGAAGCAGAGCAACTGAGGAAGACAGTAGCTGTGCAATGAGAAAATAAATTATAATACATGTAGTGTATTTAAGAAAAAGTATTAAATTATAAAATAGATATAGGTTTGTGATTCTGTTTAGGCCAGCAGAGAAGGCCTTGCAGGCCCTGACGGCCCGCCACTGGGTTGTCCAGTATCTGAGACTTCATAGTCAGTCGGCTGCTTTTTATTGGACAATAAAAGATGGAAGACAAAAACATTATTTTATGAAGATATTATGGAAAGCAACAATTGTCCTGTTTTAGGTAGTCAAATATTATTTAGTGCTATTAAAGATTGAAGCTGATACTCCTCACAATGAATTTATATTTGAACCATTCTAAGATGTCCCTCCGTGTGATGTCAAAAGAGGAAGAAGTAATTTCCAATCAGAATAACTTTTCAGGAACCAAATACCAACTTCTGATGCTGTTGCTGCACAGACACTCAGTAGACAATACATACCAGTTGAATACACCCCCACTCCCCACTTATATTGATTTGAGTGTTGGTGGAGGTTTCAAACAGGTTCTGAAAAGGTTACGTCTCATGCAACTCTCATCCTCCCATTACGGCGAAAATCAGGAACATACAGTACAACCTTAATCCTTTCGGGTCTTCAGCTGGACAATTCATGACACTAAAGATCCAATCACATGGAATCCTAGTTCAATGAATACCAAATGATTACAAATAGGCAGGTTTCTGATCGGAGCAAAGTCTGCAGTAGTGCTCCATCAAACACTGAGCCTGCATGCACCACAATACAATACATCCCTGATTCTCCTCTAACGCTCTCTGCTTTCCCACGCAGGTCTATGATTGCGGCTCAATGAACATTAATATATAGAACCGGGCACATGTAAGAGAGTAAATCTAGTTTCTACAAAGGGAACAAAATCCAATTACCTCCGACTGCGACCATCACATATAGGATCTTGAACTCGCGCAGCCTAGGTAACTGTCGGGGGACACTGAACCTTGCTGCACGGATGCCCAGGGTAATTCTCCAACAATGGGAGCCCGTGTGTCCATGTTACTACCTCAGTGCTTTCAATTTATTTAAGTCGTCTGATGTCCATCAAGAGGGAAGGTGCGTATTGGCTCAGTCTGCCACAACCTCTCTTCCCCGGAGACCGCCGAGCGTCTGGCCTCGTCTGGTCTCTGGTTGATGATGCCGCCACGTTTGCGGCTGCAGCCGAGGCTTCAAATGAAATCTAGATGTGACGCTGCTGATAACTCATCGAGCATGCAAAGGGAAAAAGCTCACTGTATGAATGGCATGAGGGTTACACCAGACAGAATTGCTGTAACTCCCTTTGCTGCTGCTTGCGTGTCACTTAGCATCAGAGAGAAGGCTGGGAAACTGGAAAACAGCAGCTGGGACTTTGGTCACATCAATTAATATTCATGTTCTACATAATCCCAGGTGACTAATTTAACACACCTGATCAAATCAATAATTTATGAGGGGGGGGGGGGGAGGAAAGAAAATGAACCAGAACAAATCTGATCCCCGGCTCACCTACAGTAGTAAAGTCTTCACACCACATAAAACAGAACGAGACCAAACTCTAACACACTGTATTAGCTTCAACAGCTGTCCAATCCACAGCTGTCCTTAAGCCCTGACCCTATTAACCCAGGTGAGTTCACCTCAACTAGAGGATTTTAGGATCCCTCCTGTTTTGCCACCTTAGCTGTGATTGCACTGTAAAGCACTAAATGTATGGATCTATACGCAGGGCTTATGCCATTGGCAACCATTTTTTTTAAATTGGCAACCATTTCTTGGAATTTGGCTAACATCAGAGGCAACAACTTTAAAACAAATATGGACGGCAAACAGAAAAACGTGCATCCTCGTCTCTGCAGCTGTATGCGAGAGGGGATTCAGCTGTCGTCTCTGGAAGTGGAGATGATGAACAAGCTGGTGTTGGTGTCACCTGAGGGACCAACAATCCAAGACTTAACTTCAACATTGCTGTCTTCACTTTTTTAAACTAAATATAACAAATAAGTACATATGTAAATGTGTTAAATTGTTATTTGTCAAAATAATGATGTATACCAGATTGGCCCATTGTCATCCATATTGGATCCAGCTATTTGAGTCGGTCCGATATCTGATACCAATATCAGTATCCTGCGTCTGTAGCACAAACGTCATTTTTGAGGGATTTGTGAAGAACACGACAACAGCTGCACTTATTTTGTATACCAGGAAATGAGTGTGGACACATTAATTGTTAAAAATTAAGATTAGAATTCTGTAATTAATCAGATAAAACATGCACACTATCAAATAATTCTGTTTGTTTACTGTGATAAAGTTTTTGATTTTTATGTCACATTTTCATTGTCAATAATTGCGTTTCTTTTAAAAGTTACTGTTGCGCTCTGTATAAGTCAGTTGAATCAGCTTTCACTGCAGGCGGGAAGAAGAAATTCAGTCTGACTCCACATTAAAATGAAGACTGAATCAACACAGACATCTATTTGCCGTGTGCACAGTCTATCACAACTGCACATCCTCAGAGTGAAATGAAAGCGCCATGTTTCTAAATGTATCTGATACAGAGTTGAGAGGGTTTATAAGCCCACGGAGCTGTCAATTACCTTTCAATTGCCTAACCATCTAATCCTTCATCTGAAGTCAAAAAAAAAAAAAAGTGGGAAACTAGAGCTATGAGGTTTGCATACGACAAAAGCACTACATCAAAAGCATTTTTTTGTTTTTTCAATGTGACAAATTGTGTTGATCAATGGATGATCTTTTAGAAAAGATTTCTTACAACATCCACTGGCGCTGAAGAGAAGCCAAATCTGTATGAACCGTTTCATCAAGTTATAGCAATAGTTTTGTTGATGCATTAATATCCAGAATCCACAGTCAACATTAAAACTCTACATTCAGAGATCGTTTGTCCACTCCCTCCACCTCATGCACTCCTCAGCCGTCACACAACACAGAGTAGACAGGTAGATAGATTTCAGAGGATCAGTCGTTGACTCACCCTTTTCTGGTCCTCCAAGCCGTGCTGCACAGCTTTCCTCCTCTGGTGCTGCTGTGGACTCGCCTCTGCTCCTGCCTCCATCTTTCCATAAGTGAGTGAGTACTCAGGCTCTCCCCTCAGCTAAATATCCAGACTCTCTGGGAATGAAGGGAAATACCTGCTCAAAGTATTTAAGTCCCCTTCCCACTTGGTTCCCGGGTTGTGGTGCATGAATTTCAACCCCCCCAAAAAAAAAAAAATGGGAAAAACTGTCTGCCCATCAACTTTGCGTCTTTGAAAAGGTGACACCCAATCTTTGGGAGGATCCGACCTCGGCCACACGCCTCGTCTCAGTCATACCGTCTCTTGGTGGTTCCTCTCTCTTGGTCCCGAGGGGCTGACCTGAAGCGAGCATCAGGGCGGAGAACGGGAACCTGACATAACCAGGATGGTCCTCTCTCCCAAAACCATCATTGCTGCCATGGAGAGGAGGAAGTGATCATCGTGATCCTCTCTTAAATCCCAGATTTAATCTTAAAAAAAAGAGGGCAGGTTTCAGTTTCAGAGGTCAAGTGTGGTATCCTGACAGTGAACAGGTGCTTGTGTGGAGAAATAAAACATTAAAGTAAGCATTAAAGCAAAGGCTGTGGTGTCAAAAAGACACATATTCAGTATCATACATACAGACATCATAAATGCAGCCACTAGATAAACCACATCTGATGAGAGACATATTTTAATTATTTCACAGTTCCTCCTGACTTGCAAAGTATCTCAATGTTTTGAGGTACCATTTGTGTCTATTGCATCTAGGAAACAGTTCATTCGTGGGAGTGAATGTTGAAAACCTGAGTTTACCTCTCTACAAACCGCCAGCTAATTGCTGCAGGTGTGAGCTTTTCACACCAAGAAAACCACTCATTCAAACATAACTGTCTAACTTTTCTTTTGTTGGGCATAAACTTGCAATAGTGCTCTTGTAAACTGGAGCAAACACTTCGGCTGCTTGACGACAAAATAAGCATGAACTGAAGAGTTAGTAGTAACCTGGAACAAATCGCCTGCCGAGGGTTTGAGCTGCTGCAGCATCACTACAGCACAATCTGCGAGCCCTCATAGGCTGCATGACAGACTGGCTGCTGCGTTTCTGAGCTTAATGAATAATAACTGTTTGCCTTAAATTTAAGAACAATAAATGAACCAGACGTTAAAGAGAGGTACCTGCTCATCCAGCACTTCTCTGGTTCTTACCTCTCTGGTGGAGATGGTCCCTGCCTCGTGCCTCTCGCTGTCCGCTCCTCTAGCTGCGAAGCGGAGCAGCCAGGTGCTGCATTCAAGCGCTGTCGGAAATGTTGCCCTGTCACTTTGTCATTTCGCGTTTTACTTTTTGGAGCAAAACGGTTT
Organism: Melanostigma gelatinosum; assembly: GCF_949748355.1. Lineage (NCBI taxonomy): Eukaryota > Metazoa > Chordata > Actinopteri > Perciformes > Zoarcidae > Melanostigma > Melanostigma gelatinosum. The sequence goes on from NC_136635.1 coordinate 26,867,643, forward strand.
TCCCAAACGATTTTTTTTTTTTTTTTTTTAACGAATGTGCTTGTGACTTGAAGTTCAAGTGGCTTTTAGGTTTTGTCGATTTTGTTCTGAGGCTGTTACAGTGTTTTGGATTTTGCAAAGCACTTTGTGACCTTGTTTTGCAACATGATGCAAAAGAACAGTTTGTTGTTTTTATTTTAGAAACAAGGAGGGGAGAAAAACTATTTCTCACTGGTGTTTGACAGTATTTAGAGATGGGCCTTGCTTTACAACACATTTTACACTTAGGGAAATACATGCTGGATCTCTTGTGCAAAAGATATATGTATTAACCATCAGTATTCATTGGCCCAATGCAGATGTCTCTACCATAGATGTACATTGACTATTTGTTATATTTTGGATGCATTTTTTGGATCAAATCCCTTTGAATCGCTGGCCTTAAACCCAATTGGAGTGGGTCACCTAATTTACGAGGAGCACCTGAAGGCAGCATCAGGGTCCCACTCGCTCTCTCTCTCTCTCTCGCAACCGTAACATTACGTCACTGTTCTCTCCCAGCATCCTTGAAGTCGGTGGGTGGGTTTCCATGGTGACTCTCGTTAAGCGGGGCTCTACCGCCACCTAGCGTCGAAACTGAGACATGTCCGCTGTCTGCTGGCCTGGAATCAATTAAATGAATCTATCAATCTAACTGTGCCCCTAGCTCTGACTACCGTGTCATCGTGATTATCCGGTTGACAATGTGATCACATTAAGTTTGAATATGCACTGATTAATTTTTGTTCAATCATTTAATTAGACTTTTTTTCCGCATGTAAAAGGAATGGTCTGATTAAGTGTTTAATAGGAAGCAGTCTTTAGCGGCACAAACAGCGCTGTGGTGGTTAATTAAAAATAAAGCAGCACTTAAATTAGAGCTGAAACAATTAGTCGATACACAGAAAATAATTATCTGAAATATATCAATTCATGTTTCCAGCATTAAATGTCATAGATGGGCTGGTTGTCTTGTCTTTTCTGGTAATTCATGATAATAAACTAACTATAACTATATTTGGGTTTTGGACTGTTGGACAGATAAAACCAGACATTTGAAAACACCACCTTGTGCTCTGGGATTATTCGACAAATAACAGATTAGCAGAGCAAACATTTGCTGTGTTGGGCGGGACCCTATGCGGGCCCCCTATGCCTCTAACGCCTACCTCCTACCCTGCATTGTGTATGTAGCCTACTGCCACCTCCATGTGTGCACACAGCTTCATTCTTTGCACAGAGACTCTTAGACCAAACACAAACTGCTGGAATAACCTGGCAGCAGCACCCAATTGGATCTGAATTACTTCAAATTGTACTTTGGTGGGGAAAATTCCCCAAGCAAAATAAAATCAACTACCAAAACAATGACCTGCAGTTCATCTAGGACCTTTGGTACTATAAACTACACAGACTACTTGAAGGAGGTTTCTTCCAGCACATGAGTACTGGTTGTTCTTTAAGGTTAAGTTTTCCAAGAAAAGTGAAATATGTGCTTATTAGCAGTATTTTTCATGATAATGTTGCTGCAAATCAGCCATTTCATCAATAGAGTGCTGCAGGAATGAAACCTGAAACCCGAAAATGAGTTAGTATTTTTATACTTCCTGTCCTCTCTCCCTCAAAAGTCATTGGGGTTTTTTTTTTACCAATGGGTTAAGTAAGGTCTGTGTTCTACATATAAAAAGCATTAGTAAACACCTGTCTCCTGAATTTTGAAGCTATTGCTAACAAGTGACTATTTTAGACTGCCATTTTGAAGCCTTGAGTTGTTTCTAACTAACACGGCCCCTCTCTTCATTAACTATTTAGCTTGCTTGACTACCGCTCCACTGTCTCTCACTCTCTATCTCACTGGCTGGCTCGTTGAACCGGAGAGGAAGGGCGAATTATGAATGCTGTGTGATTACAAACAGAAACTGACAATTCACCGACATATTATACCTCTAAGACCATAAACAAATTATTTCTATTTGAGAAAAGTTTCCTTTCTCTCAGCCTTCTTCAATAACCTTGGTATGGCCTAAAAAAACATGTCATCCCTGCAGCACTCTATGGGGGCACAGCCACTGTTTACCCAGGCCCCTCTAAATGTTTAATCCAGCCATGCTCCCTGCAGGGTTACCATCCCAATATCAAGGGAGATTACAAAACACATTGCATTTGCACACTTGTAGAACATATAAGCCTTTTATCACTGTTGTTTCACATTAAAAATAAATAAAAACTCATCATAGATTTGTCAAATCTACACTGGAGATGTAGGCGACGTGTTATCTGGCCCCGCCTCTCTCCCACAGGAAGGAAGTGGACGTGGGGGATGCGCTCGCTTGACGTCAGCGCGCGTGCTCATACGGGGCGGGACCAGCGCTGGCCGTCAGGATGGTCACCCAAACTTTTCACATCTGTAGTAAAGTTGACCAAAGAGGCTCCTCCTCACTAGCAAGAGAAAAAAAACAAGAACAGTTACGATTTCATTTTAGGGGTTTGCTTGGGATTTTATTCTTATATTAAAATCTTAATTTTATATTTTGGAAGTAACGTGAAGATGGGACGTTTCATCTGAAGCATAGACGTGTTTGGGTAAGTCTGCACGTATCTGTGTGTTTAATCTAGCGAAGGTATGGACGGTTTTTATTTTTTATTTAATCCTTTAATAGATCAAGATGTTTCCTTTAACTGGAGCTTTGGTTTCGGTGTGTCTGTGTTACCGCCTTCACTTGCTGGCCGTTTAACGTACGTTAACGTATCTGACCGCAGTGACGTGTTTTAAAGGAAAGCCGTTGTGAAATTTCTGGATTATCCGGTTTTACTAGGTTTGTTGACGTTAACTTTACTGCTGGCTACGTGACACAAACATTAAATTTAGTGGGGGGGGGTGTACGATTCTCGAACAAGTCACCGTATAAATGCAACACTCTCACTGTAGTAACGAATTCAGACTTTGGCCACAAGCTTATCTTAGTTTAAAGCGAGTCTTCGCTGTTCCGCGCCAAAGATTTCAAAAAACTGTTTACCTGCGCGGGACAGTCCTTCCACTTCCTGTACGCTTGCCTAGCGCGGCGCTCCTATTGGCTACTTCCGAGAAAAAAGGGCGGCACCGCTGCGTCTGTTAGGCCCGGCGATTTGATGGAATGCACGTCAGTTACCGCCAATATGAATCTGGTGTTTTGATACATTTTAAAAGGAACGGCGGGAGTAAAGCTAATTAAACCATCGGTATGTGCTTAGTCTAGTTCATTATTGTCATGTTTCTTATTTTAATGTATCCCACAAATTCATTTCACTAAAGAAGCGGTAAGGATGTCTCTGCCAAAACATGTAAGTAAAATAAAGAGCTTAATAATGTTGTTTATCTTAAAAAAAAAACATAGGTTTAAGATATATTAATGCTAATTAACATGGTGGATAAACTACAACAGCAATTAAAATTCCTTTGTGCGATTTTGTTAGTTGGAAAAAAAGGTTGAATAGATAAGTTAATTGTTGCTTTTTTCACCAATACTGTTCCTAATATTTACTATCATATCTGAATATATATATATATAGCTGTGTTAATGACTCGCTAACGGCAGCTAATATAATCCTAATTAAATTATTATGTTAAGGTGGAAAATTCCCTCACCCGGGTAGGAATGGATGGGCTTCTACATCCTAATTATTGTCTTTTTGTTTTCTTTATTTGTTTCTGACTAGGATGGTTGCTTTGTTGCACCCCAGGTTCCGGTAAATACTCCAAAGAAGTCACCTCGTCCGTGTGCACTGTCAGTGGAGAACCAGCTCGCCATGAGTCCCCTCACTACACCTAAAAAGGGAAGGGAAGTAGGCTCCGTGGACCCCTGGACGCCGACCTCCAACCTTAAAATGCTCATCAGCGCTGCTGGTCCTGACATCAGGAACCGAGAGAAGGAGCTGTGCATGGACAATGACGGGCAGGACAGTCTTGACGCTTCACAGGTACAGAAAAAAAAATCATCAACACTTATAAGTCACGGCGCTCAAAGGAATACATTTAACTGTTCTCATCCCATAGGACACTGAAAATGGAGAAGAGTCAGAGAAAATGATCAGCAGGAAGGAGAAGAGTCTGGGTTTGCTCTGTCATAAGTTCCTCGCTCGCTACCCAGATTACCCAGACCCGGCCCTCAACAACGACATCTGCCTGGATGACGTGGCCACTGAGCTCAGTATGTTTTCTTTGTCACCTATTGGCTGCAGAGGATTAAGTAATAAGATCACAATCAATGCCAGATACATACACTGTTTCTTTTACTATTTGTGATACTAGCTCAGTTATTAACTTGCATCTGTTTTTTGCCTTTTGTGTGTTTTCTCTTCTGTCCGCTCAGGCGTAGAACGCCGGCGCATCTACGACATCATGAACGTGCTGGAGAGCCTGCACATGGTGAGCCGCTCCGCCAAGAACCGCTACACGTGGCACGGGCGGACCAAGCTGGCTCAGACTCTGGCCATTTTGAAGCAGGTGGGCGCGGCGCAAAAGTACGGCCAGCAGATGCTGCACATCCGGCAGCGTCTCCTGGACAAGGAGTTTGACTTCGACGGGGAGGAGAAGGAGAACGAGGAGCTGGTGGAGCTGGAGAGCGGGGAGCAGGGGCAGAAGGAGCTCTTCTTTGTGGAGCTTCCAGGAGTAGAGTTCAAAGCTGGTGAGAAGCCGTTTGTCATATTTTAGGCCAGATTCTTCGGTCCCTGATGTCCATGTTTTGTGGCGCAGTGATCTGATATCTTTTTCCTGTCCAGCCTCTGTTAACAGTCGGAAGGACAAATCTCTGAGGGTGATGAGCCAGAAGTTCGTCATGCTCTTCCTGGTGTCTAATCCTCGCGTGGTCAGTCTAGACGTGGCCGCCAAGATCCTGATCGGAGAGGACCAGAGCGCCGATCAAGACAAGAACAAGTTCAAGAGTGAGTCCAGAGCCTGCTAGATGGAGGGTTGTTTAAAGTCCTAGTAAAACGATGCTGATGTTGGTTTTAGAACTTCCTTGCACTGTAAAGCTATTTAAAACCTTTGAAAAAGTCGATACAAAATACATTTATTACCAGTTTAACAGTATTTAAGTCAGTATTATTATTGCACAATTACTGTAATCCAGTGGTCGCCAACCCGTCGATCTCGGACACTTTCCCTGTCGCTCTCCAAAATAAAATAAAAATAAATTCAGAAACACATTGGGCCTCATTCTCGAACATTTTCTGAAGTGTCTTCTGAAATGTTTTCTTACGGACTTCGTCAGAAAAGATCTCCGCCTGAACATGGGTTCTTACACAGCCGAAGTGTTCTCAGCTGTGCTCCCCCGAATGAGGATTCTTAAATCGCGTGCACCTGGATTTGCCTCTGAACTAGTTCATCTTTATCTCAGTGATAGTGTCCAAATTAGCATCAAATATCACTGGTATGTAAAAACTACACGGACAACAAAATAGATGTAATCAATGTTGATCAAAATCTTATTCCCTTCTGCTCATAATAAAAGAAGTAAACAAGTCAAAAGTTGACACTGTCAGGTCCATTCTCCATCCATTGTGTGCGGCCCCTTTAAGAATTAGGATTTGGGAGCGACGCGGATATGAAAGCTAGTTTATCCGTCTTCCCATTACAAGCAGGAAAATTATTTCTCTTTATTTGAGAAAAGTTCATATTTGTGTTGTCAAATTTCACTGTGACCCTGAAATTCTGTCTCTTGTGTTGTCACATACTGAATGCAAGCAAAACTACAGAGCAAAATAACACTCTTTATGATTGAACCAATCTATGAACTGTCTGAAACAATGGATTTTCGCAGCCCCAAAAAAAAAATTGCAAAAATGCCGCACTCCCCTTAGGGCCACGCCCCCCTTTCTTTGAATCCTAGAAACGCGCTTGGTCTGGACAGTCTTTTTCTCTCAACGCCTCAATAGGTAGATCTTCCCTGTCACCAAGGCAGAGGTCGGGGATCTTGGTCTTAAAAAGGTTGGTGACCACTGCTGTAATCTATACTCAACCGTACCCACACGGCATGTGGGTTTAAAAAAGCTGGGGTGATGTCAAGTTGAAGTTTTAGACGCCGTGTCATGTGTGAATTCTGTCAGAACATGTTCTGCGTCTCTGTATCGGCAGGTGATAATCTTGATGTTTTGTTTCACGTGTGTTTTGCAGCCAAAGTGCGCCGGCTGTATGATATCGCTAATGTGCTGCGCAGCTTGAAGCTCATCGAGAAAGTCCACGTGACAGAAACGAGGGGGAGGAAACCGGCCTTTGAATGGGTCGGCCCCGAAGAATTCCCACAAGTCAAAGGTATCGCAGATCTCTTTCCCACCCCCCATTTACTTATTATTCATATTTTGGTCCATATATTTCCGGTCTTTACTGCCAGTGCTGCTGATGGTATGTTAAATTAGTATCTCCTAGTGTCACAGACTAAACATTTACCTCTTGTTTCAGACTTCTCAACCACGAAGAAAAGTGTTCTGGAGTCCCGTGCGTCTTTAGACAACTGCGCCAAAAAGCTATTTTCCTCGCCGGGGGCCAAACGCAGCTTCACCCGGCACCCCTCCCTCATAAAGCTGGCCAAGAGCATTCAGGACGACCGCCGGAAGATCAATTCTGCCCCCAGCAGTCCTGTCAAGAGTTTCCTCAGTGAGTAAAGGAGTCTCTCAGGACGCGGCGTATGTTTGTGAATAGTGTGACGACACAGTCTTCTCTTTTATCATCAGGCGATTCAAACACTTCCTCCCTAAACAAAATGGCCCAACTTGCTGCTATTTGTAAGATCGAGCTTGACCAGAAGTCACCGTAAGTTTGGATTCATTTGGACTGTTATTCAATTCAACGTTTTGTAAGTTCACTGTGGCTGCCACATAAATAACACCCCATTCAGACACTGATGTGGTTTAAACATTATAGAATTCGTTGATTGGACCTCTATACTTGCAAACTACAGGTTCAGCTCCCAGCAGTTTTGTATTACGATCATTGTAGATCTCTAGATTGTTATATGAGAGTCCTGCTTCTGTTCCAGGGCCGGAGCTGAGGCTCCAAAGCCCGCCGCCGCCGCCGCCGCTGCTGCTACGAGAGAAGAGCCGACCTCGTCTGTTTCGATGGAGCCGCCTCAGGCCCCGTTACTAACTCCGCCCCCGGACACGAGAGTCAGCGCTGCGGTCCACCTCACCCCCAACACGCCGCTGGCAGCCCTGGCCGCGGGCTCCGTCGCCTACCTCCCCGCCCAGTGTTCGCCCCTGATCCCCGTCCTGCTGCAGCAGCAGCTGGGGGGCGTGCCCTACGCCGTGTATTTGCAATCTCCTTCCACGAGGCCGAACCCCCTGGTCCGGCCGCAGCCGACCAGCCTCGCCGTGCGCTCCATGACCTTTGAGGACAAGACCGGGCAGAGCCCCACGGGCCAGTGTGCAGCTAGGAGCATGCCGGCCTTCAGGGCGTTGGACGTCAGCCCCTTGGTGCTCAAACGGTTGCTTTTAGATTCGGCCTTAGACAGCAGCCCCCCAAAAGCCAAGAGGATGGACCCCAACTGTAAGGTAAATAATAAATCTACATTTATACAACATTCTGATCGAGTGTTGCAAGTGGCTGGTCTTTTGCAAAATAACAACATCAACCGGCATGTGGTTATAAAACAGATGCTGAGACAAAATCACGTTAAAAATGTTTGTTAAGCAGTTATTTATTTCTGACATGCAGTACTTCCCCCCCCCCCCCTTGCCCTCCTGTAGGACACGTCTCCAAAACTGTGCGACATCCTGCAGGCCCGTCTGAAGGCTCGTCGCGGCAGTCAGCTCTCGAGCCGGGCCTCGCCCCGAGCCCTCCACCTGGACCCGGAGTTTGTCAACACCCCCGGCGGCGCTGCAGCCCATCAGGCACTAGAGCAGGCCTTAGAGACCTTCCTGGACAGAGAGGACAGCGAGGCCGGATTAACACCCGTCAGAGTCGTTCCGCTCACGCCAGGACACCTCCACACCGAGGTGAACACACAAACGCAATGCTGACTGGGCTTCAGTTACCAGCAGAACGCCTCTTGTTGCGTTTGGCGATTCAACGGCAGTATGTGTGACTTTTATTTTTCTGCCTGTCCAGACTTTAATACCGGCCGGATACCTGATCCCAATCTCCCAGCAGTCCCTCATCAGCTACAACTCAGCAATTCAAGATTCAGGGAGAGAAAGCAACAAGGCCTCAACTCCCACTTACAACATCTACCAAACACCAACCGCAGGTAAAGACGTCATAAATGTTGATTTAAGGTCTCAGAGTGCACCTAGAGTTAGTCTTTTGTTCACACGATTGTGGGAAATTCCTGCATGTGATTGATTTCATTATCAGTTAATTTGTTGGTACTCCTTTAGTCGATCATTCATTTTGTCTCTACACGTGTTTCATGTTGTCATCAACAGGCTCCAGACCTGCCCTCGCCCAGGAGATCACGCCCATCAGCCTTCGTTTCCACAGACCCTCTGCTGCTGCCGGCTCGCCGCACGCCATCCAGCAGGCCCACCGCCTCCACAGCCCCAGTCCTGCCATCCTCAACTTCACCCTGCAGAACCTGGGCCTGATCTCCGGCTCCAGTCCAGGAAACGCTTTCACCGCCCTCCAGACTCCGGAGACTGCCAACACCCTGGCCAGCCCGCTGGCTCTGCAGCAGAGGGGAATGGTCTTCATCAAACCGGTGTCCCCTGTGCCTGTCCAGCAGTCTGTGTCGGGGCAGCCAATGGCCCTGTTCGGTGTACAGCAGGTAAAAAAAACAGTAACTTCCCTGCTTGATAAAGTGATTGACGTTCTTCAACAAACCCGTTGATATATTTTGGTCATTTGTACACTATAAGAAGTCCCGTGAACCAATACAACCCGTTTGTGTTTTTAAAGGGTCGGTTCACACAGACGTCAGTAAAGAACGAGGGCTAGTCAGCGTGTGTAGTCGTGCAGATAGTTTAGATTTCGAGTTATCTGCAGCGGGAAACTTGAAACCTCGCTGTCAGTCGTTTTCATGAGGACTCCGGTGAGGTCTGTGGCGTAACGGGGACACAGAGTTGCTTTTTGATCTGGTTGAACTCGTCCTTTACGATTAAAGACTAACCGGAGATTGTGTGTCGTCCAGCCTCTGATGACCACCCCCACCGGGACGGGGCTCCCCCAGCAGAGCTTCTTTCACACGCCGGTCCCCGTCTCCCCCCTGGCAGCGATGGTCACCACCGGTGGACACCTGGCCACCAAAACTGTTTACGTTCCTCAGAGGAAGCTGGACGTCGCCACTGAGGACTCCTGAGGGAAGCCCTCCGATGACTGTGTACACGATGTGTGTTGTGGGTGGGTGACTGTCTGTTTGGGCATTTCACAGTGTTCATTACCTCTGAACATTTCACCGCCTTCATTCTGGTCACAGCCAGCTCTAAAAGTCTGCAGACTTTGGCCCAGTGGACACATTTCAAACCAAGCTCTCCGGATACTCATGAACACGGTTATGCTCATTGTGATGCTGGTAGAAACTTTTCCCTGGACTACATTTGCATGACTTAACGGAGGAGAATTCATTTTTTTTTTTTTTTCTTTCTTTTAGTTATTTCTGCTAATGTGGGCGATGTGATCACCAATTTCCTTTTCTTCAAATTACCAAGAGTAGTCAAAACTCACACTTAAGTAACATGGACGTTGTCGACCGAAAGGCGGGTTTGATTGGGCGCATTATTGATTGTTCAAGTTAAACCTAATGAGAGGACTTTTGCACAAATGTACATGTTAACTGTTACGCCTGTTAAAAATGGATTGTTGAGAATATGTGAATGTGTGTGTGTGTGATTCTACGGTTTATCAGACGAGTTTAATTTATAAGGAAATCACCTTTGTTTTCTGATGTCCTGCTAAATGTAAAATGCTAATTGAATTTTAATAAATTTTTTCTATGAACATGGTGTGCTGTTGGTCTGTGTTTGGGTTTACATCTCCACAACTATTTGATCAGATTCGGGCGGCAACCTGAAGCCAACACTGAAGTGTCTTAAAACCTGCATTCTCTCTACTGAACAGCAGGGGGCGACTCCTCCGGTTGCAAAAAGATGTCTAAATGATTAGAAGTCCTGCGACTCACCCATGGGTCTTTTGGAATGACTGCCATGTACCAACATGGCCGCCTCCTCTCGGGGTCCACCTGCAGGCCGAACTGTAATATTTGCCTCATGAGCATCACAGAGTCACTGGCTCACCAACGTGTTCACATTCAGATGTGCAGTTGTCCGTTACATGCTTTGAGCTCCCATCATTTACGTCCATAATCCTCTAACGTACCATGAGGACGGCTCAGCTGTCAGTCAGAGTTTTGTTTAGAGTTTCCTGTGTCTGCCTGCGAGTCCAGAACAAATGTTCGGGCCTCTTCCAGCCTGTGATGAAGGGTCAGAGGCCTCTGCTCTGTCACAAGTTATTTTTAGGAGGATATTGTCGTCGACGCGTCACCGGTGGACTGTGGTGATGGCGAGATGGACGGTATATAAGCCGCCCGGGGAGAGTTCACTGCCACGGTAGGACCAGCGCACACAGGCTTGGATTCAAGGTAAGGACTCATTCCTGTTAGTAGCTGAGTGGTTTATTACAGCATGGGTAATGCGGTTGATTTATGATTACTTATTTTAGTTTTATCAGACTTTATTTCGTCCTTTCTGACATGAACCTCAATGCCAGGAGTCGGTTCCATGTGAGGTTTCTGATTTGTAAAATCTGACATTTCCTGTGTTGTTGGTGGCTTTTGTCTCTGTCTTTGGTCTCTGATGTCTCAGTAAAGCCTCGCCTCCTAGAATATCACATACCTCATATATATCACATTGATTTATCATTTATCAAATGAAAATATCAAAACATAATCTGCAGAGAAATCGTTATTTAAATGTAACGTTGCAGCCCTACACTCGACTCTAAAAGACTATTGTAGGTGCGTTTGTTGTCAGACTGAAAACAAAGTCATTTGTTGGAGTTTGCTCTTTTGTTTCTGTAAGATGCCGAACTGGGGAGGAGGCACCAAGTGTGCGGCCTGTGAGAAGACGGTGTACCACGCAGAGGAGATCCAGTGTAACGGGAGGAGCTTCCACAAGACCTGTTTCATCTGCAGTGAGCAGCACACTGGTTCTTTCTTCTGTTTACTGGGGTAGCACAGAGTGTCATGGTGGAGCAGCAGAATGTTGCTGAACAATGTCCCTCCGTGTGTCTGTGAGGCTCGTGTGCTCTTATCCGCTGCCTTGTTGACGCCTTTGGATGCTGTGAACTGAGAGAAGAGCCCAACGACAGCACAGCGGCATCTATCTGTATTCTTTTGTGTCCAGAGTCCAGTTCTTGTGGTTTCATTTTCTTTGTTTTAGTTTTTATCATCACTTTCTTTTGTTCTTTCATTCTTGCTTCCTATTCCCTCTATCGATTCCTTCTTTCTTGCTTTTAAACCCTCTGTTTTTTTGTTGTTGCCACAATTCATCTTTTTTCTTTCTGTCACTTTCTTTCTTTCCTCTTCATACACTTCTTCTCCTCTCCCTCCTTCTCCTGTTGCTGCTCTTTAATGTTCAACCAGCACAAACCACATTCTCTCAGCAGTCTTTCATATTTTCCCTTTTTGTTTTTTTCATCTAACGATGTGTTCTGGTAGTTGAATGGCCGCTCTCTGGCTTTGACTGCCCCAGCAGAGTTTCCTTCTCTTTGACCGGGTGGTCTCATCCGGGGACGCCTCGTATCGGTTTACTGCTCTCTGCTCAAACACAAACCCTCTCCAGCTGGTTGGACGTGAGTCTGTGTGACTGCTCGATTGTTCCAGAGGGAGCCCTGAAAGGCCTCCGCCATGAGCACAACCATCATGCTAAGTGTTCGTCTTTTCTCGAACATTCACCTCGCACTCTCCTCTCTTCCTAATAATAGAAACACAAGACATCTGACTTTGTGTGATGCCACCGTTGACTGATAAAACCAGCCGTGTGGGAGCTATATTTAACCTCCATGACTCCACCATGACACTCCCCAGTCTGGGCAAACTGAATCCATTTCACTCAGACAACAGCTGGTGTAAATGTGCAAAATATTTGTGCTTCTTTCACACAGTGAGCTGCAGAAAAGGGCTGGACAGCACCACGGTTGCGGCGCACGAGTCTGAGATTTACTGCAAGTCCTGCTATGGCAAGAAATATGGGCCAAAAGGCTACGGATACGGGCAAGGAGCTGGAGCTCTGAACTCTGACCCTCCTCGACATGTGGGCCTGCAGCATCACGAGTACGTTAGAGACACAAGTCAACATATTCACAACATATCTTACCCCTATAGCGGTATGGAGCCATGTAGGTAGTTCTATGTGCGGAGGCTTTAAGATCTATAACTCGTGAATTCTGCCGCTCTCCAGTGCGATAGGGGTTCCTTTCTAAACACAGCTGCACAAACACGTCTATAACTTGAGAAATGTTGTTTACCTTCGACATTAAAAAGAAAAAGCAAACCACAACAAGGTGTAAATATAACTAAAGTGTTCCATGATGTGTTACTGCCCTTTGAGAGAGACTTCCACTCTTGACGCGAGTGAAATTTAGGGGGTAACTAAATTGTGAGTGTTCAAAAATAGGCTGGTACAAACATTTGGTGATGCTTTCAGCCACGATGCTTAATAAACATATTCTCATATATCTATTCAGTCTGACTTTTAAGTAGTTTTAGAATTATGGTTTCTATTATTTTAGCTTATTATTAAATATGAATTAATACTGTGTCTTGTTTTTACGCTGTGGTTTTAGTATTTTATTTAGCTCTAATTTTACTTTTTTAATGTTTTGTTTTACCATGATCAATTAAATTCGTGTTGTATTTTATTTTTATTTTTTCTGAACTTCATTTGGTGTGCATTCGTCTCTTCCTCTTTTCTCCATTTTCCATTTGAATTGCAGTTGATTGATTCGTATGAAAGGTGCTGTGTGAATAAAACTTCATTGATTGATGTCATCACAGTGTTGGCTCTAAACCACGACCAGCTTCCACAAACTCCGATGACAAGAAGTCTTCCCCGAAGTTTGGCTGTTCAGACCGCTGCCCTCGCTGCTCCAAAGCCGTCTTCGCAGCTGAGAAGGTGTTGGGAGCAGGGAAGGTAAGGAACACTGTGGTGTTTATTGTACTTTTTATTTCCACGCATTTTAAAATACACCAGCCTTCAATGTGAAGTTGCTGCTTTCCTGCTGCCTCAGCAGACTAATGTTGATTTCAGACCTCTTATCTCTAAATAATCCGGTTTCTTCTGTCTTAAACGATACCACCAAGGCGCTCTTAGAGCCCAAACAAGTAGTGGCAGAGAATGAGGTCCCAAGTGCAGGAACAATCTCTTTAAAGCTTTACCAAAAATACAGCAACGCACTAAACTCTTCCAGGAACTCTGTGGTGAAAAGTCTCTCTGGTCAAACAGACTGAAGCAGAGAAAGGCCTCATATAGTCCCACAGGCCGACGAGCTCATCGAGTGCTGACGACAGGCAGCTGCAGAGACTGTCAGCCAGGAAGTCACATTGTGGTAGAGGAGCAGAGGGATTCATAACAGCTGTGTGCAATCTAATGCCATATTCACATGGTAACAACAACAAAAGAGTTCTGACCCCCAAACGGTTCACAAACAAACATGAAAATACCTAAAAAAACAACACATCTGCCTGACAGACATTCAAAGGCCCAAGAACATAAATCCTTGTGACCTTTCCTGTAAATATGGTCACATGACATCTCACCCCGTATCACAGTTACTTCAATTGAAGCCCAAACGATGGACAAATTCAAGGGTGCGTTTCCGGTTTTCGCTGTGATCTCCGGCTGGTCACGGCTCATCTTCGGATGTCCTCAATGTTCAGTTTACGATATCTGATATGGACATCACAGTGGATTTAGAATTATAACATTTATGCACAAGGAGCAGATTCACTGTGTTTGCAGTGAAACGCTGATTTACAACCGCTTTCCACGGGACACTAAAGTGAACAGAAAAAACAAAAGGATATACATACACACCCATTTACATCCACAAAGTCCAGTGTGTCTACAGCGGTATTGGCCATGATTTAATACCTCTATTAAAAACATATAAATTGTGTTGCATTTTCAATTCCGTTGGTAAACAGTTCAATAGTTTTTGCTCCTTAAACAGAGAAGACTGATTGTCCAAATTAGCCAGTAGAAAATGTAGACGTTATTATTCTGGCTTCTTTCTGCATCATTACACAGCTGGGCCACAAACTGCAGCATCACTCTGATGCACTGTCAAGAGTTTATGATTGCGCATGTTTTTTTCTGGGCCCTCGTTCTGTTTAAATGCTAGATTTAGCTTAATTTGTCTTTATTAATATCTTAGTGTGTGTGTGTGTGTGTGTGTGTGTGTGTGTGTGTGTGTGTGTGTGTGTGTGTGTGTGTGTGTGTGTGTGTGTGTGTGTGTGTGTGTGTGTGTGTGTGTGTGTGTGTGTGTGTGTGTGTGTAGCCTTGGCATAAAACCTGTTTCCGCTGCGCCGTGTGTGGTAAAAGCCTGGAGTCGACCACCGTGACAGACAAGGATGGAGAGCTGTACTGTAAAGGTACACGCGCACACACTGCATATAGACTCCAATACCTTTTGAGGGTCCTGCATTGAAAGTACTTTGAAAGCAAATCATTAACATAGAAATACAGCCCACAGAACACAGATCAGATTTGAAAATCAAAATCAGAAAACGTTTATTTTTACCTCAGCATTGTTTATTTATTTTCTTTGCAGTTTGTTACGCCAAACACTTCGGCCCAAAAGGATTTGGACTGGGGAACGCCGCCATGTTGGAGTAACGACAGGAAACTCTTGTGGTTTTAAACTGTCATTCACTGTGTCACACAGCAGCTTTTAACCTTTCACCTTTACACTGGATGATGTTTGTTGTACATGAAAGACGCCATATTGGGCATCAAAAAGCCTGAGCAGATATAAAAATGATGGTTCATTGCGAGTTCAAAATAAAACTATTATGGTGAAATGTATCTTGAATGGAGTTTATTCATGGGACATGACATTGTTTTCATTAATAAAGGTAAAGAGGAAACAGAGCTTTCACTCACACGCAAACATTTATTTTGAATCATTTTCTTTGTATTACTAATTATAGTTTTGATATCTCGCCCAACCCTGCTTATAAGTCTGCATGAATATGTTACCTCCTGCCGTGAGAAGACAATTAGCAGTGCCTCATCTTGTTCAAGTTAAATTATTAATAGAATCTTATTTGCATTCATAAATAATTATGTGCAACAATTAATTAGTTATCAAGGCAACAAGTGATTAACAAACGGAACAAGTTCATTTCTCCCAAACAGTTATGTGTGAGCAGCCGAGCGGAGCGCGATGGGATTAGACGTGTTTTGTGGAACTAGAAATAAAGCTGCTATCTCACACCATTAAATCAGAAGAGATGAGAACATGGTCACTCCGAAAGATGACTTCATTCTGGGAACTATTATTGTGCCTTTTAAGGCTGCCTCCTCTTAGTCGATCGGGTGGTCTTTTTTTGTCTTAGTAGACAGACAGAAGTCATTTTTTCATGCTGAATGATTTCCAGGAAACTTCCGAGCTTTAGATCTCTGGTGAACACGAGATATAAAGTGCTGCTTTTGCGTGATTCTTTATAGGGAAATCCAGTTTTTACAGATCTGTCCCGCGAATCAACTGATCAATTGGTGGACACAATCGTATCACACACAACAAATCTTTTTTTTAAAGTTTGAACCTGCAGACACTTCGATCACTGCTTTAACAGACTCCCTTTTAATTTGTCTCATTGTTTAAATAAAAATATTGGTTAACAGAGCTTTAAAAAGTAAAAAATAACATGTTTGCTTTACGTGACTTCAAACCGAGGCTCGAAAAAACGACCTGCACAATAATCTGGACGTTTATGAGCCTCACCACAATGATGTAGTGATTTACAGAGTTTCCGTTCCTCCTGTACGGGAGTCCAGACAGTCAGTTCAAAGGACAGGCACAACATTGCTTTATTGAAGAACTATAGTGGTCATCCATTATTAAAACACATGCAACTCTTACAAAAGGCATAAAACCAACTGTTTACGCGTACAAAGATCCTCTTTTATCCCCAGAACAGATGATAAAAAATAGGCTTGATGTGTTCATAAAAAACATCTCAAAACTTCAATTACAATTTAGGCCTTTATAAGTTTGTTAAACTCGCCCCAAAGTAAAACACTTGTGATTTCCGTTCAATGGTCAAGTATAAGGCAGAGCAGTCTGTACAAAGAGCTGAATCAGTCGGTATATCTACACAATGCTTTGTGTTCCGTGGTCTCTCTTCACATGGAGCCAAACCGTTAAAAAAATAAAAAAATAAACTTTGTGCTTTTGGTCCAGAACCACTGTGAGAGTCTGACTTTTGACCCTGAGGGAGGGGCGGCGCGGAGGTCAGACCATGTCGGTGTGTCCGAACATGGGCTGGTCGCGGCCGGGCGGAAACTGCTGCGTCCAGTCGATGACGGCCGGCTTGAAGAGGCCACAACAACGCAGGTGGAAGAAGGACACCAGGTTCCTCACGACGCCCAAACTGCAGAGACGAGACAGAGAGAGGACCATCAGTCAGAGCCCATTGACAGATGCACCTCCACTTTTTGACATAATATGCCCACGAGATGTTGGATGATGGTTGACCAGGTGCCATTTTTGAGATGTTCTCATGAGCGGGAATGAATCGTTTGTGTGTTTGCTTGCCTCAAATTAAGATTTCTTTAGTGGACTAGTCGTTTCGTTTTGTAATGCTTTTTTTCATGCTGAAAGATTAATTTACAAAATAGCGTATGAGCACATCTCTGGTGAAGACAAGATTTAAAGCGGCGATTCTTTGTGGTAAAACTCAGATCTGCCAATTAAATCAGTTCATCTATCAATCGACAAAATCACGTGATAGCTGGTCGAAGAATTTCTGAGATGAATAAATGGAAATAAAACCAGAACTCAACTGAATATACGCTCCCTTAAATGTGTACAGTTTCCTTTTCTCAGGGTTTTGCTAAATCAACCAGGTCCAGCATTATTTGCAAGAGCGTTCCAGTATGTCCGGTCCTCACAAACAGTTCCACTCGAAGATTTTCTTTTATATTTTAGCAATCACTGCACTTTTCTCCACAAGACATTTTCTAATTTCATTCACAACCACAGTTACAGCCTCAGCACATTTCGTGTAAATGCATCGATGCTCGGGAGACTTTCTCTTCTATTCCATCAGTTTAATTCTCAGCAAACCGTTTCTAAGATAAATGGTGGTTAGTTGATTTTAGCATTAAGGTATGTGGAAAAAACAATGAATGTAATCTTAGTGGGGCATCAGTTCAGGTCCTGATTCTATTTCCATAGAGACTTAATATCACGTTTGGCACAGTAGCATCCCTAATAAATCAGGATCAATGTACAAACAGATGTTCATTACTGCACAAGACCTTGACTGAAATCCATAACGCTTCCCCTGCATCATAATTACAACACAACCGTTAACTACAGATATTCATCTTCTGACGTCAAACACTGATCTAAAATTGTTTACCAACTGAAATAAAGCACACGGCATTATACAGCTCCACTTAACAACAACTTTAGTATCAAAAGATTGTGACGCAGTGCACTCAATGACATCACTAATATCAACTCACTTGTATGGATTCTGCCTGAGGGAGCCGGATTGTCGGAGCTTCTTCTGGTGGAGCATCAGGTTCATCCGCTCCGCTGTGGTCAGTCCCAGGAAGGCAATCTGCTCCGCACAAAAGGACAAACATCAGTCGCTGCATGGACACAGAAGACGCTCATTGTGTGTGTACACACTGCAGGTCAGTGGACCGTAAACACACAATGATATTTATTTATAAAGGCATTTATTAGACTACATTAAAATAAGCTTTTCACGGTGTCTATACCTCATGAAGGCAGATAAATCTGAGGTCTCTCTTCTAGTTTTTAAGGCAAAGAACACTGTTCATAGGAAGTCTGAGAGCTGTAGAGAGCTCACTAGCAGACTCCAAGCAGCCCGGTCACCTGGTAGAGCTGCATCAGCAGGATCAAGCCGGACCAGCAGGTGTGATAGAAGGCCAGCAGGAAGACGCACAGCAGCCAGGGAGAGCAGCTGACCAGGGCAGAGACCACGCCCCACACGCCCTGCTCCTCGTAATGCAGCACACAGTGAGTGGACCAGTCTGGAGAAAAGAATGTATACATACACGGCACAGTTGAGTGTATCCGGTGGGAATGTAAAACGGTGTCAGATGTTGTTCCACTGAATGTCAAGTCACTCACATGTGAGGCAACCGTAGAACATCCAGGCTCCCATCAGCATGAGGGAGAGCAGGAACAGGATGAAGTAGTGATGGTTCCTCGCACCTGGAACACAACAAACCTATGAGTCAAAAGACCCAACATTGTGTGCACTTCTGAGGGAGCTGACAATCACAGATATATTAACTGTAACATATTGCATCGTAATAAGCCAAAACGCACATGTAACACGTGCAATAATAACTGGTGGTTAATGAGTTACCGTTCTAAAATAGGTTTTTAATACAGCTTTCTTATTGTGTCAATTTGTTGTAATTTTGAATTCACACTCGCTAATAATCTCTAATATAAACAGTTTATCCATGACATGCTGGGCATGTTTTTACGTGTGTGTTAATGTGTCTTTTGTCCATATTTCCGAAAGACAAATTTACAGTGAAAGAAAAATACTCTCCTTGAAAGAATATTAAACTAGATTTCCTTTCTCATTTCCTACAGAGTTTATAGTCTTAGTTAATTTAGCAGAATCTTAAAAAAACTGATAATAAATCTACAATTGGACAAGAAACTAATTATTATTTTTTATTTCTGTTTTTAAGATTGTGAAACAGCGCCATTTATCTTACGTCCTCAAAAGCAACTGAACTTAAATAAAGATAATCTTCAGACACATACAGTACATACGCCCGGTAGTCTCACCGTTCTGTGTATTTTGATGAAACCTCTCAGTACTAAAAAAAAAAAAAAAAAAACTCATTTTGAGGATTGTTCATGTATGTTCTCTCAAACTAGAGACGCATTTAACTGTATATATCCTGACAGCTGCAGCCAGTGTCTACGTGCTACGACCTGTCGTACCGATGCAGCCGTTGGTCCAGACGGAGTGGTGATCCTGCTTCGCCACGCAGGCGTCACAGTGGAAGCAGTGGTTCGCTCTCATTGGTTTCTTTATCTGTGTAAGGGAATGTAAAGCAGAACAGGTCGTCTGCGTCAGTGGAGCGGCGTCTTAGAAAGTGAACGTTCTGTGTTCAGAAACTCACCATGCAGGAAGTGCAGAATATTCTGGGGTCCAGACAGCCGGCTTCAGCCAACACCAACACATTCTGACGACACAAACAAAACAACACTCAGTTCGTCCGTCCCAGAACGTTTACACGATCGATGTTATTTTTCAGTGTCCCAACTTTTCTTGCCATTTTCTTCTCTTCTTCGGTTGCCTTGACGGAGCCGGGGTCGGTCCTGCAGGTGCGGAGGTAATAGTAGAGCAGAGCGGTGGCATTCAGAGAGAACAAGACCTGAACTGTGGCGCTGGGCCCATGTGGGGGTCAGAGGTTAAGAAACGCTTCCTTCATCAGCTTGATCAACAGGATAAAAACATCAAACATTACTCTTAACTAACATCTCTTCATTTACTTCCTGTCTCTGATAATGGAACTTAAGTGGAGAGTTTCTCACTCTTAATACAGTGTAAAATATTATTAACCAACTTAACATTCACAGGCCTTTCCTTTGCCTCCTTCTGATACATTTTTAACCATTAAAATCTACTGTAGCTCCTCTAAAATGTCCGTCTGACCCTAAATCCTCTCAAGGTAAGAGAAACGCCCACCCTACGACGAAACAAGCGCCGATATGTTTGTTTTCTTCGGAGAAAGGATATCTGGCAGGAACCAGAGGCACCAGGTGACGAGCATCCAGAACACCGAAGCCATGAGAGCTGTAGCGGGTAGGAGAGTCTGGAAGGTTGCGCTGGGGAAGTTCCTGTTGAGACAAACACATTTCTTATTAGAGGACAAACAACATGCGCAACATCTCCTTTTACAGTGGAGAGGAGAGCTCAGTGCACATATGTCCTCACCTCGAGGCCAGATTGACCACACCTATCAAACATGCCAGCAGGATCCCTTTGAGCAACCAGGACTCTGAGTTCAGGTCTACTATGGCGCCCACACTTCCAAAGATGCAAGTGCAGACCAAAAACTGCAGAAAGACCTGGAAAATACAAACAGGTAAGGGTTATGTTTTTATACTTTGACATGAGATGGCACGTGCGTGTCCTTTAGTTTGTGTGTACTCTGTATCTGTTGAAGATCCGCAGGCAGCGCGAGTTGGAGCGAATCCGCTCCTGTTTGACGTGGTTGAGCACGTGGATGAGCAGCGGGCTGTGCACCTGGTGGGCCAAGTCGATGGGCGTGTGACCCTGAGGAAGAAGCATTAAAAACACCATGAAGATGTGCATCGTTGCGGACTTTATTCAACATGCGAGGTGTTTGTAATTGTGCTGCTTTTAAATGGACTGTTCACACTGCGAGTAACTAAACTGCTGCACACAAGAGGTCTTCGAATTCACTGCAAAGCACATTTTCAGTGTTTCAGTGAAGAAACTAGCATTTGAGAATCAGGAGTTGGGTTCAAATAATAGCAGAAGACTAAGAATCCTCATATGTCTTCAACATTTTTCACTCACAACAAAGTGTGGATGCCAGATGGTCACACAAGCCCGGCAACAGCCATTTTTTCTCAGCCTGCTAAACGCCCAAACGTCTTTGGTCATTTAGCGGCGAGAGAAACACGTTTCTGACTCATGGCGTGCGTTGCTCACGGTGTGACAGCAGACTGAAATCTGCTCTACAAGACTTACGTTGATGTTTTCTGCGTCCACGCCGGCCCCGGCCTCCAACAGGATGTGGGCGGAGTCTACATTTCCTGCCAGCACGGCGCAGTGCAGCGGAGTGTTCCTGTTCACTTTGTCCACCGCGCTCACAGAAGCGTTATTCTTGATCAAGAAATTTGTGGGTTCAGGCCTACGACAGAAGAACAACATGTGCCGTTTACTATTCTAACAGACTCAGAACTATTTTATATATTTTTGCAGTTTAATAGACAAACAACATGAAAGAAATATGTGATTCAGGCAGCAAAAGACTGTGTTCTGTGATTATACATGCCGGCTTATTAATACACTCTGCTTTGATGTAAACATGTGGGCGTTCAACATGTGCAGGATACTTTCACATTCAGACCTACAGGACCGCAAATGCTAAAATAATCACAGAGCTGACCTCCATTCACGTTGCCACACCTCACATATGGAGTTGAACCCAGTGGGCTTTAAAGTCTATCTGGAAAAGATTACGATTGATTACCCAATAATCTTCTGGGCCGCTAACATCAGCGATGTCTGTCCGTTGCAGTCAGGTCCATCGACCTCCTGGAGGCAAATGAGAGGATTATCATTCAAAATAAAAAGAGTGATAAAGAGTGATGACCCACAAAGAGGAACAAAGGTGTTACGGGTTGTGCTTGGGGTCACACCTGTCCCTTAGCCATTAGATAAGCTGCTATGGCCATGTGCTGGAAGAGGATGGAGAGGTGGAGAGCGCCGTAACCTTCTCCGTCTGCGACGGTGGGATCTGCTCCGTATCTCATCAGCTGGATCACCATGGGAAGGTGGCCCTGCCTCATCGTCGACAAAACAAACAGATTTTATAGAGGAAGCGCTGACCTGACAAAGTCAACATGTCGCACCTTTGGCAGTTGAGATACAGTTACGTGTTCCTTTTGACTACACACTACTGGAGAACATATTCTCCCCCAGTTCTGACGTCTGATGAATAAGTATCAAAAGCAGAATTAAAAGCTAATTGATATTCATGAGAACTGGGAATGCTGGAACCAAAGCAACGTTGTGATCCGTTTTCTGTTTACATCACTGGTCACACATGGGTCAACGTACATGTGTTTACAAGTCGATTGATATTTATTTGTCTTTAATTTACATTTAAAACCTCGATCAAGCTTCTATTTTTAACATTTTATTCAAACATTTATTTTGACAGATAAATGAAATGTAAATAGTTGAACCAGGATTTAATCAATAGAAAAGCAACAAATTCGTCCAGTCACCTTATGGCCCAGTGGAGAGGAGTCGAGCTCAGGTCTCCTCCGAGCTGGTCGACTATCGACCCTTTAGAAATATAATACCTGTCGGGGAAGATACAGAGAGAACATTAATATCAAAACAAATATCTGTGTCGACCGTTCAGAACATGTTGTTGTATTTCAGTTCAGTTGTCTCTATTTATTTTCTGGTTCGTTTATTTTTGCTCAAAGCGCTGTGCTTCATGTCAGACGCTTCCGACAAAGACAAACATAATACGTGAAGTCCCCGAGGACGAACCGGCTGCCCTGAAGCTGTTTGCGTTCAATATGATGTTCAGCTGAAAGCAACAACACCAATGCGTTTACTTTACTTCGTGAGTGAAGCAACTCTTACTTAAAGTCATGTTACGTTAACCGATTTGTGATATTGACGTAAAAAACAGCCAATATCATACTCAATATATATTTAATATAAAGGATCCGTGTGTCTCAGCAAATAGCATCTTAAGTACCTGAGCATACTGTATAGTACTATGTTTTCCCAGAACTTCCCTAAACTAGTAACTACGACTCAGATCAGACAGAGAAGTATCGTGGGTAACCTGTAGTGGAATGCTTATATGTTTACATGATATTTAAATGATTTTTGTTATTTAAATGTCTATTTAAATGTCTAAATCTGCAGGTCTTACTTGACCAGCTCCGAGCGGTTGTTGATGGCCGCCCAGTGCAGCAGAGTGACGTTCTCCTTGTCCGGCTGCCTGACGTCGTATCCGGCTTCCACCAGCTCCTTACAGCGCTCGAGAATACCAAACCTGAGAGGGTGATGCAGAGAAAACACATTAAAGGTTCGACAAGGAGTTTTTAAAATGGTTATGAAACAGTCTCAAATCAGAATCAACACAACATGAATGTTCCTTGTAGTTGCTTTAATAAGAATAATAATAAGAATAATATAACTACCGGACTGATGCTCTCTCTCTTCTCCTTTCTTTCCACATAAAAGAAAACTGACCTTTGTTCTGCTGCACCTCAACTCGCTTATCAGTTCGCAAAAGCCGCAAGCACTTCAGTTTACTGCAAAGTACTGCTGAGTGCTGATCTCAACTGGAGCACACTGAAAGCTTTGTGCTGCCTTTACTTCAACCGGCTTATTCCTTAAGTGCTTCAAAACTGGACCGAAAGAAACTGACTCATCATCCGTCTGACTGCTGATTAAACACAGAGCTCTGAGAGCCGATGTGCATTCCTTGAATTTCGTTGTGTGACTCCGGTGCAAATACTTGTCAGTGGCAGAAATTCACAGTAAAGAAACTAGATGTGTACTTACGTCTGCGCTCCAGAGTTTTAATATATTTGAATCTTAAATCTTCCGAAAGAATAATCATAATGATGTGTGTTTACCATTATGAAAACACTGTCGTTGAAAAAACATTTTAGATGATATATACATGAACTGTACAGGGGTATTCTTACTGGACATATTCAGAGAAAACAGCAATGAAAACAGAAACTACCATTTGAGGATCTGGAGTTGGGTTTAAATCTAAACTATATCTTGTTATATCTCTTGCATGAATTTGAACTACACGTCAAACTGTCCACCGTCTGTCCCACCACTTACTGTGTTGCCTTCACTATGTCCCAACTGCCGCTGTCATCCATGTGCGACCGTCTCTTCGGCTGCTGACTGATGTCCAGCTCCGGATCTCCGCTTTGGAAAGCCGCCATGAACGGGTGCGCCGCTCGCGGCCCGTGACTGTGAGAATGACCCGAGTGTCCGTGGTTACAGCTGTCGTTCATGTGGCCTTGACCCTGCAACACACACACACACACGGTCAAAAGTGATCTCAAACAATAAAATGGCAGAGAACGATAGCTTTCATCAGACCGTTCCAGTCCGTAGATAACTAAATATACTGTGATAGACAATGTTATCCACTTGCTCCCAACGAGCTGACTGATTTTATATTGTTTTGGATTTGTAAACAGCAGCATGCAATGGTTAGAGGAGACTTATATGGGACTATTATGGGTATACTGTTCTGTTAAATTCGTATGGGGAGTTGAACTTTACCACCTGGCTGCTGGTCTCCATCAAGGTTCAGGTTTATCTTTATTGTACTACTCGAGGAAATGTGTTCTGCAGTGTGGGAGAAAAATGTATGCGTGTCTTGAAATATATTCATGTATATTCACATTCATACTGTGATATTGTTCACATCACTGAGGCAGGGTGTTTGTGCTCTGTCGGCCGCCTCAACCTTGTAACCTTTTGACACGCAGGCAAAGCAAAGTTCACTCTTTGAAGAAACTACTTCACGATTGTGTGTATGGGAAACAGGAAGCCCAGTAAGGGGGGGAGAGAGAAAGGGGACTGTCAGGCTACAACTGGCGGAGTGATCACTGATGACGAGTGTCGGGGAAATTAGGAAATATTGCCGACTGAAACTCTCTCCCAGACGCTCTGTTGTTTCCTTGAGAGTAGGTGAGTGTGCATGGAGGCCTAGGAGCCTGGGTGAAGAGATAGGGGGGGGGGGGGGGGGTTAGCAGATGTACGAGAAGTGCAGGTTTTCTATCTAATGGGTGGTAGTAGTCGATTCTGGGACAACTCGGGTTACTTGTACTCTGTGTGATGCAAATAAACCTGCGTGGAGGGAAGAAAATCCAATCTCTCGTGTGTTCTGTGGGTGTTCGCATTGAGTTTTAACCAAAAGTCATATAGTCAACGAAGCTGATCATCAACATCAAAAATCAACCACTACAGCAGTATTGTATTGTATTATGTTCACATAAAAACACAATACAAAAAGATAACATCAACACAATACATCAGAGCTACAGTTAAAGCTGGGAAATGAAAAGTTATACCAAATGCACAGGTTCAAGAGTGCAAGTTTCCAGCTGTGCATGATGCATCCTCTGGGATAGATGTTGAGTGTTGATGGTCATGTTCTGAAGGATGGCTTACTTAACATATGGCAGAAGCTAACCACTGTCTGGCCATAAACAGTGTAACACATGTGGGTTTGGATGAAGACATGCAGCTAACGACTATCACAAAACAGCCCAAAGTACAGCAGTGAAAGAGCATGACAGTTTCATTATAATAGGATAATATGATAAGCAAGGTAACAACGCAAAGAAATCGGTATAAACACACGCGCTGGCTGTCAACGCATCATGTCATCCAGACAAATCAAACTGACATTTCCTGACGTGGACGTCTGTGCATTAACTCGAAGAAAATAAGCTAAATCTGACTGCTGGGGTTGAGAAGAGATTGGCTTGCTGAGCTACTGTTTAACGTCAGGTAACTAACGTTAGCAGCAGAAGCTAACAACGCCCACTGAAGCTAACAGCACTGACAGTATCGATGGCTATCAGTGAGGATAGGTTATTCCGCGTTACAGCAACTTACCGACAAGCTACGGTGAAACAGAAAGCTAGCTACAAAAGATGCGAACAACCTGCGGAGATATTAGTAACGTTATTGGACAAACTAACGTTACATTAGTCTCCAGCAGGTGAATTAGGTAATAACACAAGTAACGTTAAAGCAACAGCAAAATAAAGACATCAACCGACTCACATTATCGTCTTCTTTCCAGTCCATCTTGTGAAGGAACGAAGAGAAAGTTCCTGTCGCTGGACGGACCAGAATCAACGTGCCACTTAACTTACCACATACCGGTTTGTTTTTTCAAAATAAAAGTCGCGAGGATACGGATACAGGTGAAAGAAAACTGAAAAAAATCTGATGTTGAAAATATAGGAAGCCGAATTATTAATTATTTAGAAGCTATTCTGTTCCTACATACAATCCATAACGTAACTCTTGAATGGAGATTCTAATATGTTCAAATTATATTCTGATGCTTGGATGCATACTTTGATACTATACTATATTATACTGTACTGTATTATACTATGTCATATGAATATGTTATACTGTTTATTGCATTGTATACTATATTATATGTCTATATTATTGCAGACTAACACTATTACTACGTAATATCATATGATATGGTAGTCTGGTGTACCCTGTCTACATACACTACACCTTGCTGACTTTGGTGCTAGTTGCCACATCATACCACGGTCACTTTTGCCTCGAAATTAGCGTTTAAACCCCGAAGTGGTTCCTTAATTTTCAATTAAGCCACAGTCCAGTTGGCACACAGTAAAACTGGAGCTTTTGGGATACCACATTTTATACCACATTTTATTTTGAAGGCAAGGGCGTTAAACAGGAAATCTTTTTTCTGATCATTTTTATTTACGTGATGCATTGTTATTCACTCTTTCTTCCTGGAATTCAACAGTCAATTTCATTGGGATGTTGGTTTACTGACGCCTACAGGCATTTCCTGCTTCTGCCTGCATTATTCAACTGTGCAAATATTTATTTAATGCTTTAGTGTCCCAATTGGAATGGACAGAAAAAAACATAGTTTGATTGTAAGAAACAAAACATGCATATTCAATGAGAAAAACGAGGCATCTTATTATAGAATCATCAGAGATGTTGGATTTTAAACAAACCAGTCTACGAATAAAGGCTGTCTCAAAATGAATGTCCTGTGGGAACATATGCTTTGGTATCATAAGCGAAAATCAAATGCTGTTTCCGTTTAGAAAAGCATAAGTTACTAATGTTTTTATGCTTGCAGAGATGTCCTCTCATACTTGCAACCACAAGCTTAATCTGCTGTGTTGAACTTGAAACTCAGGCATTAGGGTTGTAACTTAATATTCCCCATGAATGTCACGTATATCTGCTGTGTTGTTATTGTGTGAAACAGACTCACCTTGCAGCTGAGATCCATACTTAGACTCAAGTGTGGCAAACAAATACTTAATAAGCAGACATTTAATCCAAACCTCTACTTCAGCATGCTAACCTCAGCCGAAAACACGAAGATGAATAGAAACATGAATATATATATATTTGTTTATCATCGAGAATTGAAAATTAAAAGACAAAAAAAACCCACTTTGTCTGTAAAATAAGTCTAAAAGTGATTGTAATGTCAAATAAACAGAATACAACGTTGGTTGTTTAAATACTCATGGTGCAAAGCTTCAAATTCACTAACTGGCCAATGAACCTTGATTATGCTTTGATTTCAAATCAGAATCCTTGACTAATGTCTGACTAAGGTGTCAAGATGGAGTTATGTGGAACCCCCCCCCCCCCCCCCCCCCCCCCCAAAAAAAAAAAAATGAAAAAAGTCTTTACTTTATGAAGACAAAGGCAGTTCAAATGCTTGTGAAAAAAATGAATGAATGACTAGGACTGCCAGAAATGACTAACTGAAACTCAGTCTGAGCTTCAGTTTGGGAAACTGAAACTTTGAATGGAACAAAATGAAAATGACATTCATCAATATTCATAGTTATGTGTCTTTAAATGCAACTGTTGGTTTGAAGTTACACATGCAGGGAACACTCCAACTTAGGTGAAAGCATATCAGCATATCACTCATTTAGTGTCATCGGTGTCAACCGCTTCAACTCTGCCGAGCCCACTTCCCAATAAATACACAGTGTGTTACAAAATGTGCCGCCTATGTCACGCTGAATTGTGGGTGAAATGCGCATAAATTGATGCAGAAAACAACTAGAAATATTTCCATTTGATTTCGTGGTGCAGTCATAATAACACAACATCTTGGGTTTAAAGATTTAACTCAATAAAGAATCATGGAGCTCAGATTAAATGTCAGAACATACGCCATTCAAGCAAAGCGATTAAATCTTATAGTGGCAAGGATGTCAAACCTATTTCAACACTTTAAAAGTCTTATTTTGCAACATGTTACTGTCCACCTATCTTAGCGATTGCATAATTAAGCCAAATACGCATATTTGAGTCATATTTTTCAATAATTGTAACACAAATTAATATATTGTTTTATTCTGACAAGATAAAATCTAAATACAACTCCTGTGTGATTGTTCACTTTCTGAATAGCCAAACTAATAAACCAACTTCGATCAGGTCTTGCACTTCCAGAAGAACAGCAGTAGATGGCGCCATCGTCCAATCTACTCCTTGATAACTTTATATGTTGTGTTGTCAATGCTCATTACTTTTTTGGATTGTCTCTGCACAGACCTAATCTTTTGCTTTGTTTATTATTCTGCAGGTCACAAATAAATAATGTCCTCAGACTTGCTTGAGACAGATAATCCATCACAGTGAATTGCCCTCACTGTTGCATGGTGATGAAGAACCCGACATGTACTGTACCTTCCTATTTCACCTTCTTACTTCACAAGTTCAGATTTATCCTGAGGGATCAAACTGGCAACCTTATGTTCATTTCCATCAGTTTAAACCCCAAAGATTATACATGTTGGAAAAGACAAACGAAGTAAATCCTGAGTGTTACTCATAGATCAAGCACTTGAGCACTTGTACAAAATACAAAACTGAACACGTGTATGTAACGTTCCTTGTGAGATCAGGCGGCCTGCGGATGTTGTTGCTTGATGACGTCCATTTTAGCTTTTTGAACGGGCAGTTTGTCTCTGTAATGGTTCGATGAGTTTGTGATTGATTGTTAGGTCAATAAAAGTCATCTTTTTTCCTCTCTTCATAAAGTCTCCTGAGACTTGCTCTTGATTGTACTTCATTTGTAATTACAGTACACCGACGCCAAAAAATAAGTGTGTTATTATCCTTGTTTTTTTCTTGTTTCATTGTAATGGGCAAAAAGTCACATTTTGACAGTTATAAAATATTGTCCTGTTGATCTGTGCTACTCTGATTATATTTTTTTTCAGGAAAGTTGATTTAAAATGAGTTTAATCAAGTCAACAGCTTGAGTGCATGTGCCAAGCAGAAGTAATTGAGCTGTCAAGAAGGAAGTCATAACAGTGAAGAGGACTGAGGGTCAAGACAAGTACTGTTTGCACGAGTTGTGAGAGTAGAAGCAAAAACTAAAAGGAATTACAGTATTTCCATGAAAGGAAAATTAAGAATTGTAGCTTGTCATCAACACATATATGGTCTTCATCTTTGGTCGGAGTCCATACTCTTTAACGAGCAGCCGCTGTGGTCATTAAAAACGGAAGGATTAAGGAAGCAGGGCCGTCCAATGAAAACATGTTGAGGATGTGTGTTTCACAGCCGATAGAGCAGCAGAGGGGAGCTGTATGAGCGGACTTTGCTCCCATTAAAGCCTTTGTGGAATCTAATAACGCTTTGGTATTTCTACTGTTTCTGGCATTTTGGAGAATTGTCTGAAACCCTTTCAGAGTCCCTTGAGAAAACCTCTTATTTCACTGCAGCAGGGTCTCACGGTCTGCCCCGCACAGTCCTCGTTGTGCTTCTCCGGTGGGCCTCCAGCAGCGTGGAGTGGGTGTTGACTCCCAGAACTCTTGTGAGACGCGTGGGCTATTCTAAAACAGTTTACAACTGATACTGACAACACTTCACAATGAGCAGAGATGGTTGTAGTACCATGAAAGCATCAGAGTAACCATCACGAGTCACTGTAGTAAAAGACAAATCAACATGTAAGAAAATGTTCCACAAGTTGTTACAGGAAAGGAGAAATGAGGACTACCGTACTCATTTAAATGAGTTGAAGACCTGGTCTTCAATGTGAAAATCCAATCAGCTTCATGTTTAAAGGGCCATTGTTTAGCATTTCATGGGATATATTAGAATAAATAGAAAATTGTGTTCATTTGTGTATAGTCAGCTGAAACTAAGATTGGTTGTGTTTTCGTTCGGTTAGAATAAGCCTTTCGTATCTACAGATCAAGCAGGTCCTCTTCATGGTGTCCGCTGCGTTGCACCGCCATGTTTCTACAGTAGCCCAGAATGGACAAACCAAACACTGGCTCTAGAGAGAGCCTTTCATATTTATAGGTTACCTGAAGGCCACCGTAGTTTTCGGACACGCTTGTTAAACTACGTGAGCCGCAGAGTGCAAAACCGTGATACCGGCAGCCGCCGTCTGACTTCTGTTGCCCCTAACGTGGTGTTATTGCGGTAAAGATCGCCTCAGAGTAAGGCGAGCGCTCTTCCAGTTTTGCACTCGGCGGCTCACGGTACCAACGTCTTTGGAAGGAGAGTACTGAGGAGTTATTCAGTTGGTTATAACATGCAACCTCAGATGCCACCAAATCCAACACACTGGCCCTTTAAGCGATAGTACGTCTGGATTACCACCGTGACTCCATCTATACCAACAAAGCTGAGTTTGGAAATGAAGAGAAGTAAGCTGAAAACACAACACCTGACAAAGCTGCGATGGATAACAGGCTAAATAACGATTGCAGTAATGTTTAGCTGTGGTTTGATCTCAACCGACTCCTGAGAAACATATTGTGACATCACACATTGTGACTTAATTAATTCTTAACATAAAAATACTGATGAGTGCAGGTTTAAGACAAACTTCAATTTTGTTTCCCCTTAAAGACAAAAATCAACTTAATCAGTTTGTAATTTTTCCAGAAGGATCAGTGTTACTTGAGAACACATCTCATCCTGAACCTGACACCAAACTGTTTTATCGTAATGAGAATAAATAAAGCATTAATATGCGGAGCAACCTGCTGTGTTCACACTGAGCGGTGCTCAGACTCTCCAGAGATACGCACAGATATGAAAGTGAGAAGACCCCAGCCGATGGAAGTGAATTATAGTATCGTGTGTGGTGGCCGGTGGGACTGAACAATGGACTTGCTCTCTGCTGGTTGCTTCGTAAAAAACAAAGGAGGAAAAATACGAGACATTATTTTGTTGTTTGAGAATATGAGATGATGGAAGATTGACTGTCCCGAGTTTCCTCGGGATGATTAGCTGAGGTTTATCACATCTTATCTTAAAGGGAAAATCCACTTCACAATAGGTGCTAAAACATCTTTTAGTTGTAAATGAAATGTAGAGAAATAGAGGAAGTTAAGACAGAAACAAATTGTCTCACCGGATTACATATTTCCATGTCTGACTCACTCCTGGAGAGTATAGAAGAGACTTTTGATGGGCGTCTTTAAATTTTAAGGAGAGGATTTTCCTTTAATTGTCACTCACAAAGAGGGAGACTGGTCATACTGAGGAAGTCTGCACACACTTCACACACATCTACAAATACACCTGCTAAATGTTTTACAAATCTGCCAACTAAACACAGAATTAAGACGCAATTACGACCATTACATCCATCAATATCCGCCAGATAATCAGACTAATATGGCATAACCAGATTGAGTCTGCCTCAGTAGAAGCAGTACAGGTACTGTAGTGTGTGTCTCTCTCACCCTGCTCCCCCCTCGCTGCTTGCCCCCCCCCCTCTGGGAGTTCAACGGCTGGGTCACGGTCTGCATTTGAACCCGAGAGAACCAGTGGTATTCAGGGTCAGAGGTCGGCCCCGATCACTGCCGCCTGTAAGAGCGAGGGTCACAAACTAAAACCCTGCTTGACCTCTTTAGCGCGCTGCATGGCAATACTGACAGAGGGCTGCTGGGAGTGTTTGAAATGAGTCTTAAAAGACAGTTACAGACACATGCAGAAGTAAATCAGTGTGAATATGGGGCAGTTATGTCTGTGTGGAGTGGAATATGAAGGCTAGAGTTGATAAATGAAGCCGGGAAAACAGGACACTTGAGAGTGACACTGGGTGAAAGACATTCGGGGTGTCGGTCAGAGATCAGGGCACACAAGAGCTTTGTTTTGCTGTTTCGCTCTCTGAGTTCAGGGACGGAGTCAAGCAGCAACATTACATGAATGGCACGTTGAGATAGGATGTTTAAAGAGAGGTGCCAGTCCCCATACAAACATAGAATGTTGCACTTGACTCTGATACATAACCAGCATTCATGCAGAGGTTATTATGATCCAACGAATGAAAGAAAAGTGCATTATGATATCCAGTTAAACAGGCTCACAGGCGATTATACAGACAGGCAGTTGCACTGGGGCCAGTGGGGTTGGGGGGAAGCTATAGAGAGACTGGGCCCTGGAACAATGTGCACAGAGAATAAACCCTTGCGAGTGATTCACTCCTGGGTTTCAAAGAAAAACTGTTCAATAAATCTGGTAGTTTTACACATATATATATATATATATATATATATATATATATATATATATATATATATATATATATATATATATATGCCCTCAAATACACAAACCCATCTCCATCCAACCAGTTCTCTGTCCCGATGTGTCAAATACCGCAGCTTGGTTCGTACTCCTTGGTGTCTGACACCGACGCACGGAGGCATTGTTCAGCATCTGTATAAACACTAACTCTAACCAGCGTCCCGATTACACGCTCAGATCAAGCGACCTATGAAGAGCAAGACAGTCCACACAGGGTATGTGGGAGGGGAAGTGGAACGGTCAAACAAACGCAGGGCTCTCGTCCAAAAGACGCCAGTTCGTGTCCCGTGCAAGGCTGAAGGTAAACACTGACATTTAGTCACTCCAGTCGTTAGTCACTTGGTAGTCACGTGAGTTGTTTGTCTGTCAAGTACTCGTAAACGTAACCCCGACTAAGTGGTTTTGTTGCCTAAACCTAACTTCCTGTGCAGACAGACGTTTATTTGGAAAAGACGCTGTATGCATGTAACAAGCGTTTATTGAGACGGCGTCACTGTTACTTCCAAAACTGATATCCTCGCTGTGTAAAATACTGTAACATTTAATCCGAGGTTTAAAGTTCATCCTTGACTTTTGAAACAGCAGTTGGGAAAACAAAACTCACCACAAGGTCAATTTCAATCATATCTTATGAAATAGTCTTCATATAAGGAGTCTGATCACTTGCTGTGGAATTGTAGATGTTCAAATGTCCCGTTTTCTTTTCTTGTCCACGCTGGATTGAGCAAACTCCATCTGCTGATGAAGCTCATGTGATATCATCAGAGCAGCTGCTAAATAGACCCGATAGTGAGATTATTTTCTCAACCAATGACTGTTTTTACCTGCTTTCCAAAAAAAATATTTGCATTCTGAAAGATATTTGGTGATGGTGGTGCCATCTGTCAGAAAAAAACAAAAGAAAGCATAATAAACGTGTGAACTCATCTCGGATTTCTTTACTTTTCCTTCCACTAATGAGGTTATTTTTACAAACCTTTTTGTCGGTTTGTCTCTCTGGCAGCAGGATGCCTCAAACATCTGAAATGTTGGCAGGCAGATCGGCCTCCTGCCAGCAAACAAGTGATTTGATGTCGGACCTGTGATTTCTGCCGTGATTATGAAAGTAACATGATGGAAACTTGATTGCAACTCCTGGGAGGACGTCTGCAGATTTTGAGCAATTAATTTCATCTAAAAATGAAAGCGAGAGGTTTGAAGTGTGTGTGGGTGTAGCAGGAAGCTGAAGTTGTGTGGAGGTTTATGCTCTTCAAGGTCTTTCTTTCAATTACATTTGCGATATATATTCAACAACTGTAAATTAAAAAGTATCGCTTGCCGTCAGAAGCGAATCTTGTGTTCTCAAAACTTTTCAGGAACGAGGAGATCAATCTGCTTTGTAAACAGGAAGTCATCCACACTAAAAGCTTTTCACAAACACTCGCCATAGAGCGTCAAAACTCATCTCTGCCTCGCTTTATGAACATCTCACATCTGTGATTACATTTTCGGTTCAGTAAGGGAAATCAATGAGCGTTAATGGCTTTAACCTGGATCCACCTCATCATGTCCTTCATTAAAGAGAGAACGCTCCCCCATTATTCCTCACAGCCAGTGTGTGTCTCTGTGTGTTCGGTTCAATTTGCGTGAGTGTGCATGTGGCTGTGGCTGCGAAAGTGGGCTACCGAGGGGAGGTTGTGTTGGTTTCAGCTTGCCAGTGGACGGCCTCTCTGTAGCAGTGCCAGGGCCGGACGGGAGTGGAGGGAGGAACGGGAGGGGGAGGGGTGAGTTGGCGAGGGACGGACATCAAAACAACAAAGGGCAGCGGGGGTGATAATCCCACCTAATGCCCCCCTGTCTACCCCGTGTCTGCAGTGGCTCTCTGGCGAGTGGCAGATTGAGTGCACTCATGCGAAAGGTTACTTGGGCGCTCAAGTGTTCCTCTCAGGGTCGGGGGGGGGTGGGGGTGGGGGGGGGGGCAGCACAGGCCGCTCTGGGCCCCACATTCGCTCAAGAGCAGCAGCAGCGGCGGCGTTTTTTCTGCCGCTGATTCAGCAGAGCTCGTCCCGCCGCGTCGCCTGTGGTCATCCATTATGTAACATGCCCCGGTGCTGGACAGCAGCCGCTCGCAGACATGGGGCGCTCTCCTGGACGACACTGCAGGGGTGAGTCGGGGGTGAAGCGGTAGTCCAGTTTGCAGAATTATTGACCCCTTAGCGTGAGGCTTTCTCTGTCTCCATGCACATCTCCATTTACCTGCAGCCATCTTACTCTCACATGAACCCTTGAACGCTCTCACTCTTTACGGGGTCCTGGAGACCTCTTTAAAAGGGTGCAAGACGTACAGAGACAGATTCTGGTTGGCTTCAGGTGCAAGTGTTAGGTTTCAGGATTTAGGTCTGGCTCTAAAGCAAATTCATGAAACAACAGGCAGAGTTTGTTCATGTCTGGAGGACTAATCGACCCTCGACAAAAGAAACTACATGTAAGATGACGTACTGCACAATGATTTGTCTGTGAATGACCTTTGTGGTAGACAAAAGTAATATGTATTTGTGGAGGCAAAGGCAATAGAATGTAAAACACGGGATATGTCCTTATTATTTATGATTGCACAGCCGGCGTACGAAGTGAGCTCGAGGGCTTTAAACGCCTTCTGTGAGATAAAGGAGTGTTTAGCTGAGAGATCTGAGTGAAGGGTTGGCAACGGTCTTCACTGGACGCCATTCAAAGTTGTGTTTAATCTGTTCGCGTGAACTCCGTGTCCGCGGCCATCTGCTCACAGCCACAAACGCGGCGCACCGATTGCAGTTCAGTGAATTATTTACATTTCTCACATCAATACCATGTTATTTCCTGGAATACACAAACACGGAAGCATTATTTTGGGCACTAAAGAAAAAACTGGGCCAACGCTTTTCATTTGAAAACACAAGCTTTTGTGAATAAGAGCCTTCATCTTCCTTCTGTTCATTGCCGTTGTATTCAAATGACGTGATAAATGTGTTTGATGTCATTTAGAAGGAGGCACCGTTGAGGTACCTGTTAGGTTAAGGTTCAACTTTAAAGACATTTACAGGTAAAAGTGTGGGCTTGTTATGCTTGTATTTACTCTTATAACATGTCATGAGCGTTCATAAATATTGAAACGAATTCAACAGTTTTATCACATGAGCCTCTATTTGTCCGATTACATCTCTCAATCAAAAGGGAAGCCATGTTAACCAATTCCACAATGAGGCACAAATAAAGTGCGTTTATAAACAGGTGGTACAGCTACTGTCAGGAACTTTCATTTTGTGTTGTTTTTGGCGGTCCCTGTGGACGAAAGTGTTAGTACAAGAGTCCCTTTGGACAACCTCAATTTGCTCCAGCAGGGTTTGACAGTCTGTCTGCTCAGTCCTGGTCCTGGGGGGGGGCTGCAGTTTTTCCCTCCTCCAGGAGAAGTGAGTGACCTTGTGTGATGAGGTGTGAAGCAGGGCGGAATCAGGGGAGCTGTAGATTCTCACTCCGGCCACGACTCTCGTGACTTTGGGTCGTAACTCCAGAAAACAGAGCAGCGAGAACATTGAGCCCGTGTCCTTGATCGGTAGCTCATCCCCACCTAGCGAGGCGCGCCAACCGGCACGCCGTGGCACTTTATGGCGGATCGAAGCTGCTCAAGTTTAATGTGTTTGTGGCTGTCGCAGCTCTGATAAAGGGCGCAATACATAACACAGGAGTAATAGAGGGGGACAAGCCAATCAATAGCCAGAGAGGCCGCTTGACCCGCGCTTTAAAATGACAAATTTCCAGCCTTGCGTCACTGAGAGTGTCTCTCGCCAACAACGGCCTGCAGGGATGTGTGCAAAAATAACCAGAGTGGACGCGGTGTCTGTCAGTGGGAAGAGGGCCGCTCTCCCTGGCATGCCTTACAGCTGGCTTGTGTGTGTGTGTGTGTGTGTGTGTGTGTGTGTGTGTGTGTGTGTGTGTAAAATCTACATTTCAGGTTCAGTCTCAAAAAGGCGAAACTGGCAGTAAAAGTCTTGTAAGTAGAGACTGGGGCTTCACCTGTGAAAAGAGCCTTTTGTGGAAGCAGGCTCCTGCTTCCTGGCAGATAAAGCACATCTGCTTTACTGGGAGATAACACCATGCATACACTCACACAGCTGCTCGCACTCACACATTCACTTTCCTCTTTACCTTTCCCTGCCTCCCCGCCTCTCCTCTTCATTCGTATTTCTATTTCTGTAATTCCCTCTTGCTATAAAGTGCTCCCCTCCGTCCTGGCTGCATATTTTCTTCGGTGTTTGCTCGGGTTTTTACTTTTCTCTCCTTCTCTGCCTCATCTCCAGTATTTCTTTTTTCGACCTGGCCCGAGCACCAGCTGCTCCACACCGACGTTGTCTGTTCTATAATGTGTGTGTTGTCTCTCGTGAAGTGGCCTGTCCTGGAGATTACCCTGCCCTCTGTCAGGGTGCAGCCTCTAGGATTAGACTGCTAACCCCATGGGTCGAGTGTGTGTGTGTGTGTGTGTGTGTGTGTGTGTGTGTGTGTGTGTGTGTGTTTGCCTAAGGGCGTCCAGATGAATGCCACAGATGAGGCTTCCTGCTGTTGTTCAACTCGCTGAGTGAAATATGATTATTTCTGAACCCCAAGTTTCTTTTTGCAATCAACAACTAAAAAAACGTTATCAAACTTGGAAAATTAAAGCACATTGAAATTAAGAACAACTTGAAATAATACATGATTTAATACACTGCACCCACTTTCATCTGGCTTTTGTCTTCAGTGGGAAAGGTTACAATCGCCATTCATTCCTGGGACAGATGACTCTGCAGCAGTCACAGGTAACAGCTCGACAGAAACTAAATAAAAATCATTAAATCTTTCCTGGTTTGTCTTTCCTCTGTTCTAACAATCACCAGCTCTGGTTTTGGCGTTTACAGGAATGACTAAAAGATTTTTTTGAAAGTAACTACTCTAAAAAAAGAAAAACACCAAAACTATCAGGGATGTTGATCGTGACACACGAGAAAAAAAACAACCCCAAAACAGAAAGTTATTATCGTCTGCCGACAATTTCTACCGTGTTTTCCCGTGTTTAAAAAATCTTCATACAAGCTCTTATTTTGGTAGAAATAAGTTAGCCTATATGTGTGTTTTAACGTCGCTGGAAGAAGAGTGTGTGTGTGTGTGTTAGCTAAACTGAGAACAATGTTAGCTGAACAAACCCTTTTGTCATAAAACTGTTTTTATTTCTTCCATGTAATGTGTACGGCTGCATCAACACTGTAGAGCTCTCAACAGTAACAGCAGCTTAATATTTGTATCTGGCAAGCTAAGCTAATGCTACTTAGATGTGAATACAGTGGTTTTCCTTGCAGAAATAAGTTCTCAAATTGTAAAAAAAAAAAAAGCATCAGCAAATCCATCAAATTCTTGAATGATGGCAGCAGAAAAAAAAATGATGTGTCCTTGAGACATTTGTGCAACCTCATGTAATTTTATGCTTGCAGGGTGAAGAGTCTCACAACTGAGATGATTTCTTTCATCCCTGCACCCGCCGCTCTGTCATCTTTTAAGCAATACTGCAGCGCAACAATAAATAAAAGACAGAACGGGGCAAAAAATGTCACCAAAAACAATCCCTCTTCGAGAATACCCACATGAGTTATCATCACTGAGCCGTGTGTAGAATTTTATCATCTAGGAATCAGGTAAACCATATTGGTCTCTGGTCTCCTTCTAATGCAAGACAGGCAGAGACAACAAGCACAACATGGCAGCCATAATCAATCCTCCAGAGCTGCAGCACATTTACCATGGAGTGCATTTTCTAAGAAATATCCTGAAGTGTCACAGACTTCCTCCTGATGTTATTAAGCAGCAGCTCTCCCACAAAAACCCTCGTGTTACACCGTCTTGTAGTTCAAAGAGCAGATTCGCATTTCAATACCGTAAGGACTTGGACTTTGGAAACTATTTTCGGAAAGAGGAATAAAAAGCTGTTTATTATATAATTCGTGAGTTGAATATTCAGTTTTTTCTGCTTGCAAACATCTGAGGATCAGTGCAGGAAGATCATATCGAGTGTACAGTTTGAGCCATTTTGACCCTCTAAAAATATAGACATAAGGATTCAAAGATTGTTCTGTTATGATCTTACAAACAGAATTCATGATTTGTTTTCTTAAGTGTTTGGAATATAGCTCGACCTTTTCTGCTCATCACATAATGTCAGTACTTTCCATATTCTCCTCCAAGAGCATGAATATTCTATGCTTGCAAGTGAACCCGGGTTTCTAGGTTATTGATGAAATCATCTTAGGGCATTTTTTTTTTTTTTTGAGGACAGAATTATTTACGTTTTTCAAACACTGCATAAATAAAGCAAAGCAGAAGCAGCAAAAAGCAAGAGATTTCACTGAAATGTGAAAAGTGCTTTAGCTGAGGAGAAAAGTACAGGGGACACACAGGGACATGTCAGACAGAATAAAAGCAGCATCAGAGCGCAACATTGATTTGACAAACAAGCTGGAGCCGGGGTCATTGATTAGAAAATCCACTATTAATGACTTTGCTCAGCACAGTACACAGTGTTATTGCTGCGGAATTACAAGAGGAATCAAATCAGGCAAGAGCAAACACAGTTTGGTTTGAGTGGCTTTCAATGTCAATAAATGCATTCATATAAACAGTGAAATAGGAGTCCAATCGTTTGGTCACAGCATCAGTTTCATGTTTGCGAATAAAATAGGCGCATCACTGAGGAGAATCACGGGTGCAATGCTTCATACCGAGCCCTGAATGTAAATACATGTGAGCAAATGCAGATGCTGCCGGCTTCCTGGTGTGTGAAGTTGTGATGGGAGATAGAGAGAGGGCGAAGTGTGAAGGTGGTATTGGTGGGGGGGGGGGGGGGGGGGGGGCGGGGGTAATGGGGGCCGGTTGGAGAAGCTCATTCATCAAGTCATTACGGGAGGTGGCTCCTGTGGTATTTCAGCCTGTCCATCAGAGGAGGAGGAGGATGGGGAGAGATTCCCAGAGGAGGACCGGGGTTCGGCCGTCCTTCCTCCATCTTTCTCCCCCGCCACTCGCTTTGCTCCCCCCCCCCCCCCCCCCCCCCCCTGGACGTCCCTGCCCTTCTTCTCCTCTGACAGCTCACCTTCTGACTGCTATTACTCCCCCTTCTTCCTCTCCTCCATCACACTGTCTTCCTCTTTATCTGCCCCCTCTATTACATCTTCCATCTCTCTCTCTCACACACACTCCCCATCCTCCCTCCACATTCTCAGTACTTCCCTCGCTCTCTTCCTTTTTTACATTTCTCCCGGGAGGCTGCCCTTGACACTCAGATGTCCCTCGCATGCCAAAAATTACTATTGACATTTCAATTCAGTGGTCCCCCCCCCCCCCCCCTCGTCACTGCTCTCTGCTGATGCCTTATAGCAGGAGGACATTTACATGTCAATGGGCCAGACAAAAGAGAGGCAGAGTGTGCCCGCTCCCGTGTCCTTAACACAGTGACTGTAACACTGCATTTGTGGGCTTCTGCGGTGATGAAGAAGCTTTGTGTGCTGCATATCTTGATTATTAAAAAGGATTATTAACATACAAAGAGTTTAACTGGCCAACATGCCACATCACTTTGCCAAGGATGAAGTACAATCTGTGTTTTTTAATGAATACTCACTGTAGCATTGCAAAATGTGTTATGTCAGTTAATTAGCAAAACCTCAATGATGTATCCGACCATTTCTTTAACTTTCCAACTTTCCAACTAACAACTGGATATTCCCACCGACTTCACGCAGCAATTGGCCAGCTGCTGAGGGGAAGAGAGCTCTGAGATCATATTTATATTTTAGACTTTGTAGCAACAGTGAGTGGTTTTTTTTCACTCTATAATTGTTTCCACCCAGTTTTGGTAACAGAACCAGGGAGATTGTCTTCAGTCTCTCGTTGAGCAAAGCGTTTACAGACTGACTTGTGAGTCTACTTTGGGTTGGTTATGCATTTTGTGTTAACAGGTGGGAAGTCAGTGAGGGATCATGATCGTCCGTGTCGCCACACTGGTGATTTCTACCGGTTGGTCGGGGACACTCCCACGGCCGCCATGTTTCTCTACGGCCCTCCACAAGACGAGAGACTGCAGCGACAAGGATCACAGTGTTGACGGAAAAAAAACATTTCAAATTGGAGATAAAAGAAATTACATTGAGTTACATTCACAGCATGGACAATAAAAGAAGAATAAACATAAAGCTGAATAAACTACGTCTAAATCCAGCCTACCTGGGGGGCACCATATGGGTGATGTGGAGCAAGACTGGGATTAAAGATATTGATTGCTGGTTGAGGTGGGGGTGGTGAGCTGTTCCTGCAGCTTAAACATGAGAGGTTGTTGTGCTTCTGGCCTCATGATGTGTGACCTCAATTGGTTCCATAGTGTCTTTCTTTGCCTTAGAAATAACCTGAAATGGGCTGCGTTCAAGCATGCAAGAGCGTGTGTTTGCATGTAGTATATTTCCCTCACAAGAGGGTTTTTCAGACATGCATCTTCATTTTTTAAGCCCCGTAACGTATCGCCAACCTCATTCCCCAGGCGCCGGGGCTCTTGCCTTCCAGAGATTATCGTAAAGGAGATGCATTGCATATGTAAATGTCCTGTTTGGGAGAGAGAGCTGGCTGCTGCTCAAGTGAGGGAAAAAAGAAAAGAAAAACGCCCCTTAGCATTGATCTGCCCTTCTGCATTTAGTCTGGGTTAAGTGTTCAGCTTCCATTTGGACCAAATTCATGCAGGGGTTTGTATAATTATGCCAGAGTCAATCCCCATTACTCCATAGCACTATCGAGCAGCTGCTTACTTTAATAAAAGCACATGTCCAATTTAGAGAGAAGAGCTGCTGCGTATATATTCTTGTGTGTCTGTGTTTGCCAGTGTGCGTGCATATTCCTGTGTTTGCACATAATTTGAATCAATAGGCACAGGAAGGAGGCATTAAAGCGACTAACCAGTTGCAGGCGGCAGAAGCAGCAAGCAGACCTCATGCACCAAACGTTCTGTCAACTCCACAATCCTTTCAATCAGTGCAACAAACAACTCTTTCAACATTTGTCTCTTTCTCCCCCAGGACACGAATCCTTTTCTCTGTCTGCTTACTGGAGACCATCAATCTGTAGCCTCTCCCTGTTGCCCTTCTTTCATCATTTCAGGTTTTTTTTTTTTCTTCCCAATGAGAGCTTTCAAGCCTGACCTTTGTGCCCTTGGAAAGGACCGCTGCGGGTAACAAAGACCGCCAGCCAATCAGAGATCGAGCTGAGTGGCCTCGGGTATGTGATCCACATTCTTAATGACATAGCAAAGCCTGAAATGGATTTTTTTGGGGTAGCTTGTGATCAGAGGAGGCTGGTCCGTGGAGGCGGAGGAGGCTACCCCTCTATTTCTGAGAGGCAAGAGGGGGATCAAAATGTAAAAAGAATAATTGATTGAAATAAAGCAATACCAAATTAGTATTATTCCTAACATTTTCAAAATGTCCTCTCTTCTTTGGAAAAAAATGATATTTCTGAATTTTTTTGATTAAAATGCTTCAACGGCGACACCTGCAGGACAGGCAACAAACAACGTGGTGGGGGGGCAAATGAGGACGGAGTCCTGCTGCACAAGACAAGTACAATGATGCTCCAAAGGAGGACGTCCTCCATAACCAACCAGAATACAATATGACAACGCATTGTTCCACTGATGAATTCCAAATTTCACCAAATTTCACCAACAATTGTACGTGCGAGAACGTGACGAGCAGTTTGACACAAAATGGCGGCAAAGCGAATGATATATTCATACAGTGGAATGTTACAAATAAATGATATCGTGCAAATCTTTTCAACAAAAAGCAATTTTCTTTTTTTTCGGATTGACGTTACCCTTTTTTCTTTTATAATCAAGCAGCTAGGCATATGCGTTAGCCAAAGCAACAGTTAGCTTATTGTAGCAGCCCTGAAGGGCTGTAAGCTAACAGCGAGTATGGATTTGTATTTGAGGCCGCGGCAGGACGCCGCCAGGGAGCGGCTGGAGGGCTCTGCTGCTGCAGCCTCCTCACATGTAAATATCCCTCATAACTGACTTTGAAATCCATTTTATTTTGTAAACCACAACATCGTCACCTTCTGGTAGATATTACAAATGGCTACTTATGTTTGGACTTAGTGTCTTTTTATTTTGGGTAGCAGCTTGCTAAACGCCTTTGCACATGCTTTCCACCATTTTTTTTAAAGTCAACAGCAAACTTGAGTTGGCGAGCTGCTTCCCCCCTGTCTTTGTGCTAAGCTAAGCTAGCTGGCTCCTGGATATTATTGTGGTGTCAATCGTCTCAAAAAAGCAAATGACCTGGATGGTTGCAAGGCAGCAGGGGAAGGACGCACATAGAGAAAGTCCAGGCGGACTGGAACGGTTCATGGATTTATAGAATAAATGAAGGTACAGGTAGCTAGAAAGCCACAAAACATCGTCAATCTGGCAGGAGATGAGTGGAAATAGGCTGGTTTTATACTGCAGGGCTGATGAGAGAAAGTGGAAACAGGTGAGCTCACCACGAGTCAGGTGATTTGGACAGGTGGGAAAGTGTGAGGACAGACTGAGTAAAATGAAAACACCTGAGACAGACATTGTGACACACTTGCAATGATTGAAATAAGGCTCAGATGCTGATTTGCTGGAGTTATTATTTTTTTTTATCCAATCTCTTCTATATATTTAGTAATGTAATAATTTAATATCCCTGTTTTACATTTAGCGGGTGGCAAATGTTTGACCTAGTTGTGCCTATGAGCGGTTAGCTGGCCTTCAGTTGTTCATATGCAACTTTCTCAAAGTAACCAAGCTGCGTTTCTCTGCACTCGTTCTTTAAGTATAAATACTTAGAATGAGGAAGAAAAGGTTTTTGATGATCATAACTGCTCTTCTGAAAGGATTTTAATGTCCAGATCCGCTCTCTGGGTTTATGGGTTTTTCGTATAAAGCCGAGGAATTCTGAATTTCATGTGTGCATATATACTCAGGAGACTCTGCAGAGCAATAGTGTCTGTCTCTGTGAGCGTCTTTGTGATTATACTGATCCAGTGGAACAGAGAGACACTACTGCCGACTAGAGTGAGAGAATTTGAATGTTTCATACGTTGATATAGGCCAGGAAGTGTATCCGTGTGTCAGGGAGATCTTCGTGGACGCGTCCTTCCTCCCCGTCTGCCTCTGGAGACAAAACTGCAACCAATGAAATCCCATCGAAGGTAAAGTGCAGAGCTGCTTGTCCCAGCTTTTCATCAGAGGTTTGCTGTCGCCCTGAGAGGTTTAGACTGCAGATTAAGTAAAATGAAGATAAATAGAGCCCATGTCTTACAGGTGAACGGTATTTGTCATTATGAAGTCGACGTAATAAATCAATACCATCTGTCATCTATGTGATGTTATCAAGTTAGCTTTTGGAGTTTATCCTTTCCTCGCCAGGAGAGGGAACTTTATCTCTCTAAAGTCAGATTATTGCCACCAAAACCAGCTTTTTGATGGACCAATTATTGGTTGTACACATAAATATGAGGGGTGTAATTGTCTTGAAAGTATTGATTTGAATGTGAAAGGTAGGCCAAGTAGAAAGAGAGCAATTATCTCAGGGATGTGGAAAATCCTGTGTCAGAACAGCAAACTGTAATTTGTTACATGCAATAGGTTTTGTTTGACATCAAAACAATCGGTCATCTGTCCAATCAGAGGCGGAGCTGTGCTCAGCAAAAAAACATCCTTCAGATTGTTATCTGAGAATGTGCTGGAAAAAAAGGAGGAAACACAAGTCAAAATCACATTTTTAGGAGGTCGAATTGAATGCAGATGCAGCAAAAACCCCAACAGAAAGGAGCTCCTCAACCTCTAAATCAGGAGCAACAAGAGCAAATACTTTACCTCCTCTTAACCATTCTTTATTTTTAACAACCTGATCCCCTTTGTTTCATCAGGTTAGCTGGCTAAGGCTAATTAGTGAGTTGCATAGCAACAAGAACAATGATGAATGCTCCTTTTGAGCTCTTGGTCTCTCTGTTGCCAGTAAACCTGACGTAGAGCTTTGTGAATGAGGCTCTGTCTCCTCATAACCCGTGGCTTCATGAAATGATAAATGTTGTCTCAATTCATATAGATCAACTCTGCTCCTGAATCTCTCCTCATCTATTGTATTCCTGACATCCTCTGCAGCGCCATAATTACTGGAGATTTAATTAGTCAGAGAACAAAGGCAGCTTGACCTTCTCTGCCGGTTCAGGAGAGTTGTGTACATCATACAGACGGTAAGCAGATGCTTAATATTTCCCCCCCAGCTTGTGTTTTCCCTCAAATAAACTAACAAGCTTCAAGATTCAGTGTGTAGGATTTAGT
Organism: Melanostigma gelatinosum; assembly: GCF_949748355.1. Taxonomy (NCBI): domain Eukaryota; kingdom Metazoa; phylum Chordata; class Actinopteri; order Perciformes; family Zoarcidae; genus Melanostigma; species Melanostigma gelatinosum. The sequence continues at coordinate 26,912,337 of NC_136635.1, forward strand.
GGCATCTAGTGGTGAGGTTGCAGATTGCAACCAACTGAATACCCCTTCGCTCACCATGCGAGCCGGAGAACTACGGTGGCCTTCAAGTGACGTAAACATGTGAAGTGTCCTCTCTAGAGCCAGTGTTTGGTTTGTCTGTTCTGGGCTACTGTAGAAACTTTCTTTAGTGGTGTCTTTCTTCTGTTTTTAAAATGTGAACATTCATATTTTTGGTCGAAGTACGTGTGTTGTAGCGTCAAAATGGTATTTTCCCCGAACCATTCTGAAAACGTATCTCGCATGGATGTAGGTTTCTGTAAACAGCATATAAACATCCTTATAGTCAGTGGTAAATACAGTCATTTAGATTGTTGTCGGCTCCCAGTTTGGAGAAGCACATGAGTGTTAGCACGGAACCAATATGCTTCTGCGTGGGTACCACGTCAGTTCGCATCCCAAAAGTCACACAGTAACACAAACTGATCGAGGCAGCGAGGTAAAGTTCCTGTTTTTGTGAACGGAGTCTGGTGGTTTAAAAGAGAGCACAGCTAATGGCATCAGAGCTCCAACGAAAAGGGTTGTCTGACGGCAAGGGGAAGCAGTGAAAATAGCTAACGTTGACTCAGCTAGTGCTAGCGATCACGTTATTCATAACCTTGTATTGGTCAGCTTACTTTGATAACTTATGTCACTGCTTTTTGCTTATGGCTGAGTGGGCGTTTCCCTTTGAAAAACCCGTCAAAGAAAGCAAAGGGGCCCGGTCTTTAATTCTATACTAAACACACAGATCAGAAACCTGAATGCAACACTTACATCTGAGTTACGTACCATGTTTACGCCAGGAGAAGCAGGTTTGTTGGTCGGTTATGTTTCAGAGGAGACGCGGATATCCTCGCTATCTCCCTCGCGCTCACAAAGCAGTAATTACGCAAAAGGTCATTCAATTGAAAGGAGGCCGTGCACCTACATGCCTCGTCACAAAAAAATATATAATCGTGGATAATTAAATGATTCAATCCCGGACTCGAGGCCACAGCACCGGGGAGGGGAGACGCTCCGGGTGAGAGCCAACCTTCTGCTGAATACTCTGATCAGCACCTGAGAGACACAACACACACACAAAAAAAGCAATTAATAGACGTTTCAGACTTGTGCTCAGAAAACTGTGCCGTTAATTTGATGCCACCGACGTCATGTGGCACATTCAGAAAGCTGCTGGTACATGCTTCTCATAGACTTCTATACAACCAGTCTTCTTTTGGCCACCAGAGGAGTCGCCCACTGCTGGCCAGTTAAGAGAAGGAAAGTTTAAGACACTTCAGCATTGGCTTCACTTTTCAGCGGCTGCATATGTTCAGCGCCTGCATGAGAGGAAATACATTTCCATACTAGCAGGTGGCAGTAGTCTGTGTTCGTCATTGGAAATAAAAAAAAAACAGAAGCTCCTCGGACTGCAGATATACAAGCTGTTATTACAATACACGAAGCAGCCGTCCATTCTCACACCACTCTCACTCACCACTTAGATGGCCACGTTGTTGTGAAAATACTTGAAAAATGTGACTTTACTCATTTGCTTGCTCTCCTCACTTCTGTTTCTCTTCTTGTGCTCTGATTGGCTGAAGCTGAACAGCCAATCAGAGGGATTCCTCTCACCCACGGGCTTTAAGTGAATCCAAATTGTGTGCAGAGGACACGGTTAAGTCTGTTGATATTGTTGCATGCATCTTTTTACGGCATTTACACAGTGAAGTAAAGAGCTACTCGAAAAAACCTGCCTCGTTCGCCTCACGGAGACTTCACTGTCACTGGTCAGAGGTCTTGAAATTCACTGTGCGTGGTGGGAAAAGGAGAGCGGCTAGATAAACAACTGTGACACAGAGGTTATCATACTCAATTAAGCCTCCATCGCCGAGATAGAAGCAGATCTTTTGTCACGTGAAGGCAGAGCGGCCGAGGGCGAGGCGGCATCTCATGTGGAGTAGCTGCTGTTAACTCCCAGGGCAAACACAATTGACACTGTGTGCCAACTATAACAGCTGTAGTGCGTCTGAGTGAACCTGAGAGCACATATATGTGTGTGTGTGTGTGTGTGTGTGTGTGTGTGTGCGTGTGTGTGTGTGTGTGTGTGTGTGTGTGTGTGTGTGTGTGTGTGTGTGTGTGTGTGTGCGTGCGTGCCAGGGGTTTGCGTTTGAGTAAAAGAAGAAACACTGGCACCAACTGACTGTTTCACAGGATTAAAGGAAAAATGCTCCTCAGATACTCTTACGCTGCTGGGTCTCATCAATTTTTGATTTTATTTGCAGCTAAGAAATGCCGTGTGGTGCCAGAAATGAAGTTGTGTTTACCTTGCTTGTGTGCGATTGCTGTGTTGCTCCAGATTTAATAATTGGTTGTTGGTTTTTTTGGTTTAACCAGTTATGATTATCGGGTTTGTTAAAATGGCCTTGGAAGTTTTACCTTTGTTGTGTTTTTCTTGTTTCCCAACATGGCTCTGAAATTCAGGAATAACTCAATAACTCAGCAAGGAGAAGTCTGAAGATGTACATTTTTCACATCTTTCATTTCAATTCCTACTTTTTTGGTCCAGTCAATTCGCCTCTTTGTTTTTTTTTACTTTTAGTGGTTCTCTACATTTCCCATAATGCTGGTGTTGATTTAAACTACAGACATAGACTAGAATAACATAACATTAAGTACAAATGAAGAATAATTAAATGGAAATACTCAAGTTAATAACAAATAACGTTTTTTGGCATCCTCGGGCTCTGGCTGCACCCTCCCAGACGTAATGCTCCCCCATATGGCAGACAGCGTCTCCTGCTGAGAGACTCCTTCACTCCTATTAAAACACAGAGTGTAATAAAGGGCTCAATTGAATTAATCAGCTGGAAGACATTAATGAAGTATTGCCCTCTGCACCGCGCTGCTGTTCACGGTGTCTGCCTGCCTGTTTACGTTTGGAGTCGTATCGACCTGCTGCTCATTTTTCTTGGAAGGTTTTTTTCGTTGACTGTTGAGAATCTGCTGCTTTTCATTAAACTCACGTGAAAGCTGCAGCGGATTTCTGTACGATGAGCCAACAGCGACGGCACTCAAAACTTCCTATATGAATAAAAACAGACACTTTCAATGCAAATGTGTTGAATCATTGTGAAACGTGAAGCATCTGTTGAGCATGAAAGTTCATCGTCGACCGTGGGTCAAGTGCTTTGACAAAACGTTCTTCGCTCAAGGTCCACTTATACATTTTTTCCTGAGCTTTTTCCGAACATGCGATGCAGTTGAAAGCTCTTGTAAAAGCTCGTAAGTGGACCTTGATTTTGTAGAACCAGGATTCCTTATGTGTGCTGTCCGGGAGCCAAAAAAGCTCCGGTAAATCATTTAAAAAATGCTTTCAAGCCCACGTGGCCTGAGAATTTCCTTAATTAATTATTAGTGGAGCATTAACTCTTTGACTTTTTCAGTGACACTAATTTTGCATCACTACTTTTCTTTAAAGCACTATATTTAAAAGAACAACTACATTTTTGTAACGTAACCCATATAGAAGATAAGTGGAGAGGACCGTCCTACACGAAGCAGAACATCTTGTCAACGTGGTGGAGGATCGAGAGAAGGGAGTGCAACAAGGCTGAGGGGGGTATGAGGGGCGAATAATGAGAACCCTACCCCAAATTAAGACCATTTTCCTTTCGTTTGCTGTTTCTAACTCACAGAGTCAGACAGAAAATTGAGGTGTCCGGTATTTGAAAATATGAATCAAGTTGTTTGACAGGCAATTGGTTATTTGACTGATCAAAGTCATGTCAAAAACATGAACATCAGTCAGACATCTGTCCTATCAGCTTACGTCAGATGTATGACCCAAGAAAGAGCAGTTGAGATGGGCGACGAAAGATCCCAGACACTTGCATTTTCTGAATTCTCACATCGTAGACGGGGAATTTATAGATAGTGTTGATGCTTTTCAAAGTCAAATCTTTTAATGCTGTAACAGAAGTGAGTGCGAGGCTGCAGGGGAATGCAGGTTGTCCAGGCAGTTCTCTTATTCACGAATGACAATGAAAACATAATAAAAGACTTAATACTCATAATAAAACAATTAGCTTTTGTAGATTGTATCGCAGTCCCAAACGTAAGAAGTGGATTATCCTTCACCGGAATTGCTTGTCTTTCTGAAATGCTCGGCAGAAGTTGGATCACTATAATGAGGAACCACAGTTTCCACATAACCTGTCACTCGATTGGGATGCTCTCGGCTATATTCTGGTTGGCGAGGGCCGTGAATGTAACATTGAGCGCATTATAGCATTAAAAGTGCATTAAAACTGATTTCATCAGGCTCTGAAAAGTCTTCACAAAGAACATAAACAGTGGCATTCTCAACTCCCATGAGTTGCAATGCTTTTGTATGTTCCCAAAGGTGATGGGAATGACAGGAAAGGTGTAGTGGCCGGATGTGGCAGTCAGGTGACTTGGACAGGTGGAACAGTCTGAGGGCGTCTGGTGGACAAGTAGACAAACGGCACTGAACGGGGCAGAATGTGACATATGGTATGAACTCAGTGGTATTTCTCTTTCAATGTTAATGATTCAGTCGTGATGAGTTTTCACTAAAACATATTTTCTTATATTTATAACACCACCTATTGTTTCAGTACTATATTCAGATGTAAAATAACAATTTGTTGGACAATTTTTGAAGAATTTGGAATAATAAAATGTGAAAAAATCTTAAGGTTTCCATTTAATTGTCTGTTCAAAACAAATACACATATTAGTGGTGCCCAGTATTTTAAAATGTGTTGATGTGGAGGAAAAGCTACACTGATGTATTCAATTGTGAGGGATTTTGATTGTCCGTTTGAGTTCTTGATTAGTGAATAATGGAACACCTGTAATTACGGTAATTTTCTAAACTCCACACAGACTAATCAATGAGTAGCGGCAAGAAGAGGGGGAGGCAGGAGAGAGACAATCAGGAAGGAGGTAAATCATATACCATTAGACAAATGCAGCTTTTGTCTCCGCGGTGATGTAAAGAGGCAGCCAAGGTAGTAATCATCTCCCGTCATTCAGCCGATCCACTTGTGATAATCACGTATTGTTAGCGGGGGGTTGGAGGGTCAGTTCTCCTCCAGTTCAATCAGCACTCAAAGATTCCTTTAAAAGCACAGAAGAGCAGCGACAGCATCAATCCACTCTGCAGCGGAAGTAATTAACTTGAAAAAAATAATTAGGAAAGTTCTTCAATTAGCCAATGAACTTTTAATTGACTTGATCAAGTTTTTTTTACATTTGGGTCTGACTAAAGGAAAAGTGAACCAGCATACGGCTGTATATATTCTGAGTGTATTCACATTTCTGTGAGGAAATACTAAACACCAATGTCTCCATTTTGATTCCATGAAAGCTCTCAGGAGCTCGGGCCTCAAATTAACTCCCAAATAATGTAAACTGTCACAATAAAATATTTACTCTAAAAAGATGT